>NC_051432.1:20805580-20899276 GCF_001649575.2 Kryptolebias marmoratus
AATTAAACTAAATAAACATTTGAAATATATGAGTTTGTATGTAATGTATGAATATAATATACAAGTTTCACTTTTTAAATGGAATTACTGAAATCAATCTACTTTTTCATGATATTCTAATTTTATGACCAGCACCTGTAGTTGTCACACTGTGTGGCAAAAAGTGCGCTATTTTCTTATTTATCTTAGATTAAATAGTAATTTTCCTTTATTCTTCTTTCATCAAAGCACCTAAAAATCATAACTGATGGAGCGTATGAAATACTTTATATAAAATCAGAAAGGGACAAAAAAAAAACACTGTGAAAGTAGTACTTTTTAAGTAAAAAGAAGTGATTCAAAGACAAGCACACAATAGGCAGAACATGGTAACTAGTATTCTTGGTCTTTTTGTGTAAACTTTCTTTTGTTTCTCTCTCCTTTTCTGTCTCTAGCATCCCTCAACCCCACCCCCCACCCCACCCCACACACACCATACTGATGAAATGAAACCTATGTTGGGATAATAAAGGCAATGCACCATGAAACAATCAGTACATGTTTCAGTCTTGTTAAACCACAATTCATTCACTCTATAGCAGCTCAATCATAAAAACATTCTCAGCCTTTCTGGGCTAAGCTGTGAAATAATTCCCATGGACTTGCTTTGCATGATTATAATGTAGCAATGAGGCTTTTCAAGTTGTTCTAATTATACACACTGCACTGCTGATTGCTCTGTCAGGACTTTTTCAGACTTCTATACATAGCTGTCAGTAATGAATAAACAGCCATAGGTAAATGCTGATATATCTTTTTATTTTGTTTATTTTTTAAACAAAGATGTACAGAATCACCTTGATTAAGTTATAAAAGCAATAACTCAGTTGTGTAAAGCATAAGACAACCAGAATCAAGTTTGTGTGGCTTGTACATTTAGAGTCATAGTTTATGTGGAATAAAGAGATTCGTACAGTAACTGACATTTATCTGGAAAATGACCGCTGAGTCGCAGCCACACCATGGTTCAATGAGAACGTTAAGTAGATAGCAGCCAGGTAGAGTCAGTCAAATGCCTTTGATTAACCTATCTCAGTAATGAGTGTGAGCCCCTCTGTACAAGCAGAAAAACTGTCAGTTTCCTGATCTGGAGTATTCAGGCATCGTTTAACTCAAGGAGCAAAAACATTACCAATGAGCTATAGAGAGCCATCGTTGACGCCCATCAGTCTTGGAAGTGGTAAGGGGCAATTTTTAAATAATAAGTTCATTATTCTAAAGTGTAACATGTTATTCACAAGTGGAATACATTATGCACAGCTGCCAGTCTTTTTAGGAGTAGCAGGTTTACTCCAAGTTCAGAATGTGCAGGGCTGCTAGAAATGCAGAGGAGCACATAGGCCTCAGAAAAATGTTATACGTTTAAATTCATAACAGTATAATAATAATAAAGAAATCAAGTTTGCTCATGTAGGAGTGTTAAAATGTACAATGTATTTGCACATCAGAGCTTTGGTTTGAAAATGTTCATTTTAACAAACCAAATAAAAAAGAAAAATTCTGGAACGATGTCCTTTGAACAAACAATACCAAAGTGAAGATGTGTGGTTACAATATACAGCGATACATTTGCTGAAAGTCAAATACAACAGATTGGCAGAAATTCTGCACACCTACTGTCAAGCATGGTGGTCAAGTGTAGATAGGTTGGGCTTGGAGTCACAAGACCTGCTTGAAGCCAGTGAATCAACTCTTATGTATAAAAAGTATCCTTCCATTAAATGTGAAGTCATCTGTTGGACTGCTGATTGGACTGCTACATTTCTTTGTACAAGAAACTGATCTCAAAAGCACCAACAAACTGAGCAGTTGCACATAAAGTCAGAGAGAACTGAAGAGTTGCAAACACCCAATCAAATCTCAGACCAATAAATTGGACTGAAATGTGATGCTGGGCTTTGAAAAGATCTGTGCAGAAAATGCCCACAAACCTAAATGTACAGAATCAATACTGAAGAAGAGTAAGTCAAATATTCTTTGCAATGATATAAAAAATAGTTAAAGGTCATGCAGACAATGATACCTTGAAGTTATTGGAACTACAAATGTGTCTCCAAGTTGAATTGCTGGGTATATTTTTTGTTAAATAATATTGTGTTTAATTAAAAATATGCTTTCAGAGCCTTCACTTAGAGCTTTATTATAAGACTGATCCAGAACTCATAAGCAAGTTATGTAGTTTATCTACAGTATTTCCAGTTATATCAACTGTTGACTTGTAAAATAAATAGCAAAACTGTCAGTGAAGTAGTAGCATGTCACCTTTTAAGACTGGTTGTAAAAACAAAAATGTTATAATCAATCAAAATGGAAGTGTGCCTGGGGTGTGTTTTGTGACTTATAGGGTACACAAAAATGAACATCTGATGCTAATTTTGTGCTGTAGATAAGCAAAATCCTGTGATTCTCCTTTTAGTTTTCTTTGCAGTGAGTAAAATAGTTGCATTTTGCATTAAAGATAAAAAGAGCTCTCCACCTACAGAATCATTTTAGAAGGAGAGAATAGTAGGAGACGAAAAAAGATGGAGATATATACTAAGCTCATCTACTGCCACTTCACAGACACTTTATTCTTTATGGTTGGGTAGGTAAACTTTCATTCATAAAAGGAGACTGCTGTACTGCAAGTAAAGTGAAAAAGCCCTTTAAAGATCAGCAAGTGTAAAATGTGGAAAAATATAAAAAAATATATTTTATATAAAGTTTCTCATGTGTTTCTATCAACAATTCAGAAATTGCCTATTGTGACTCGAGGCAAACGAGACAGAGGGGGGAAAATATAGATGATGTAATTTCAAGTACTTCACCACTGAGTGTCCACATCTCAGGTCAAATACTTCCTTATTAAAAATAACATGTGCCAAGAAAAGAAATATTAATTGCCGGACAGCACAAAGTTCATAGAAAAGAAGCGGGGAGGGGTGACAGTGGCAGGAAGAAAAAAAACAGGAGAGAGGCATGGGTAACAAGGTATTAAAAGGGCACTAAAAGACTAAAAATGTAACAGGAGGTAGTGGGACTCTTAGAATAAAAATGGATGGAGAAAATGATGCAGATGTAAAAACAATAACAGCAACAACAAAAGGCCTGTATCTAAAAAGTAAAGAAAGAAAAGACTTGGTCTATCAAGGGGAGGAGCAGAAAATAAATGATTCCTCAAAATAATGTCAACAAACATTTCAGTGTTTCTAATACTCAGCCTATGGCTCAGATAGTGTGTGCGCATGTGTATGTGTGGGTGAAACAAAGAAGGAGAGGTAAAGACAAGGAAGGAAAAAATCATTTGTATGAGTCTGCCTGTTGAGCGTGTTCGTCAAGTTTGGCAGCGCAAATGTATAAATGGATGCATCGCTACCTCAGGCGACTTCAGGAAGTTGAATGACGACCTTTTGCACTTCAAACTTTTAAAACTTCATAGTAATGGAAAGTATACTGATAATATTTCAACAAACCTGACTGTTTAGAGCAATTGCCTATGGAGGTTTTAGACTGGTGACCTGTCCAGGATGCACCCTTCCTCCTGCGTAATGACGGCTGCGATGTGAACCAGCTTTCCCACAACCCAAAATCAGAATATAAGCTTAGTTTAAGTAATTCCTGTAGAAGAAAAGAAGTAGCTCAACTTCTCTAAATTATCATTTTAGTTATACAGTTAAAGGCTGTGTGGAACCATCCGTAGGCTGATTCTCTACTCTTGGACTATTTGCTTTAGCAGGTAGCAGGTAATTCTGTGCTTCTTTAATTATCTGTTTCTGTGCTGTCCTCTCAACATCAAACCACTCGAAACGCTCTTTCTGAGTCTGGTTCATCGGGTGTTCTGGAGTCCTCTCCACTACCACTTGCCATCATATGCATGCTCAAAACAAACAAAAAATAATAAAAGTGGCACCTATATGATACAGATTGTATTGAATTTAATAAAAGTACATAACTCTTGTATGTGATTAGATTTACTGAGAATTCAAAACCTCTGGATAGTCCAACTACAGGTTAGTTTTCTACTGACCATCGAGTGGTAAAAACAGAGACACAGAAAGCAAAGAGTTAATTTATTTCAACATGCAGAAAGGGCTCAGGTTTTCATGCATCCTGGATACAACCAAAGAGCTGGAGAGCACCAGTCTTGAGTATGGTGCACCCAGAGTGGCAGTAACAGGACAAAAAATAAAAAAAGATGAGCAGATTATGGTTGGCTGAAGTGTAATTAAAGGAGCATGGTGATGCTGAGGTCACTGCTGAATTTTAGTTTCAGAACCACTTCTTTAATAAAATAGGGGCTGGCAAATGTAAGACATTTTCTTATTTTCATGGTAAAAATGCTTTCATTTTCGTCCCCCCATAAACTAGCTCTCATTTCCCTTGTTTTCCTCCCTTCCACTGCCCCTATAGCCTATTGTTTATTTTCATCAGGTTTTCCTCCTCTTGTCCTCTCTTTTTCCTCTTTCATCCTGTTTTCACCACACTTTCCAATCTTGTGTTTCTCTTCTTCTTCATCTTCTCTACCTACTTTGGTCCCGTCTTTTCGTCTCATATCCCCACTTCTTTTCTCCCCGCTTGTTATCCCCGCACCTCCTCACACACATTTTTCAAACGGCGTGTTAAAGATAATGAAAAAAAGGGGCCTGGTGGTCGGCAGGCGGCGACACTTTATTATGCAGCAGAAGGAGACTGGGACAGCTTGCACCCGGAATAAAAGGGAAGTTTTGTTGTTGGATCAAAGGTGATCAATCTTCATCAGTTTCCAAATATTACTATTAGAGCTTGATCGCGGTTCAAGGGTCACTTTGTTGCTTCAGCAAATTATTTCTGAAACAACAACAACAATAATAATGATAATAATAATAATATTAATGACGATAATAATAATAATGAAGCTACCTATACGTTGCTTGTGCGCGCGCTTGCATGCGCACGCAGGCAGTATAGACTTTCTGCAACAGCCCTCTCCAACAGTCTCTGCATTTAAATCTCCCTCTTGACATCAGTGGCAAAGCAGCATTGTCGATTCATCTACTTGATTAGAGCGCACCCCCTCCCAGCCTCACGCACACGCGCGCACCCCCCTACACACACGCGCACACACACACCGGGATGCCAGTCACTGAAATAATATACAGCAACCTTCCTTCCTTCACTCCTCAGCTCTCCCGGTCTCCTCTCTTCAGCATTTCTCCCAGCAGGTTTATCCTCCCCTCACCCCTCACCCCCTCATCTCTCTCTCCTTCCCTCCCTCCATCCCTTCCTCCCTCCGTCTCTCTCTCTTCCCCTTCTCTTTCTGGGGGGAGTTGATATCTCTGGCGGTTTGCCGCATGGAAGTCGCCCAGGCTATAGACTGACTATCATCTCTCTCATCCGGACCTTTTCTCTCCGTTTTTTTCCATCCCGCCGTAAGAGCAGACACGCAGCACCCCTGTTCCATTTCTCCCGGATATAACGGCATCTATCCGCTGACGGACTGAAAGGGAGAGCCTGAATCTCGGCTTCATTCCAGCAGAGAGAAGGAGGGGGAGTGTGTGTGTATGTGTGTGTGTGGGGGATGTTTCTCACTCAGATGTAACAATCTGATGATCGTCAAGTGCGCAAAAGCCGCTGCGTGAGGCATTACGCACGGCTAGTTGGCTTTACTTTCTATTTATTCTTTTCTATTTTTTTTCTTTGTTTTTTTTTTCTCTCCCATCTCCTGCTCGGACAGACCTGGGGTCGGATGTGTGGAGGGACTTCCATGGTGTGGAGTCCTGATTTTACCAAGCGCCCCACCGGGAGGCTCGAAACTGAGAAAATCCGTCGCCCTACTGGAATATTAACAACCTAATCCTGACAGCAACCCAGGGGGTGGGTGGGTGGGGGGGAGATGATGCTGCAGCAGAGTTTGGGACTCTAGAGAGCTCTCCAACTTTTTAAAAGGAGGGTTTTCGCTTCTAATCGCTTTTCCTTTCCGCCCGTGGGACTCCGGTTTGATTTGCTGGCTCTTCGGCGTCAGTCATGGACCGGTCGACGTCTTTGGACATTGAAGCGCTCAAGGTAAGACGCTCACAGGCTGAAGGCGCCAAACTGCTCCCGTAGAGTGAGTGACAGAGCCCCTGTGGATGGGTGGCATGCTGGCTGACCTGATGGGTGACTGATGGGTTGTCTCTGGTGGCCGGTTGGATTCATTCACAGCTGAGTGACTGATGGTGAAGGGGTGAAGCTTGGGAAGCTGGCTGGGTCTGCATGGGTGACCATTTGGCTTTTGGATGCTGGGAGGGAAATTGGACTCTGAACGCCATGAGGCAACCTTTGCTGCTCTGTTTCTGCATGTGCCTTGTAATGTGGGTCAAGAAAGACTGGATGGAGTCTGTGATTTTGTTTCTTTGGGACTTGTGGGCATAAGTGGGATCCTCGGTAAGCGGACCGATTTGCCCGGCTGTGCTGTATCTACTGTGCTGGGGGGTTTCTCAGGGGAGACAGAGAAAGAGAAGAGATGACGATGCTACTCTGTTCCTGTTCTCTGCAGTTCTTCCCGATAATTTCCCGTTTTTTGCAAAATATCTCTAAAAGTGATTGCCAAGAGAGAAATAAAAATTCTACCTGTGCTTAAATCTGCTCCTGAGAGTGAGTGTACAGTGGAAGAACTGAGTTGTTGCTTACACAGCTTCTCTGTTTCAGCTGTTTTTACTTAGATCCATCTAAAATCAGTCTCATGTATTGTTGACATAGTGAAACCAGTTTCCCTCAGAAACAAAATAATAGGTCTAACTCGTTATAAGTCAGAATCACCTACAGCAGATGTTGCTTTTTTGAGTGAGCATGCCACATGTGTCCTGGAAGTCTAATGTACAATGCAGAGTTTAGGATACAATTCGAGGAACAATTGGATGTGGGGAATGTCTGTTTTCTGTATAATGCTGCTGTATTTTTTAAACAGCATTAAAATTAAATGAGCAAATTGCTGAAAATCCCCAGAGGTTTGACATTTCAAGCTGCATTTTATGTGACCATGTATCTGAGAGAGGGGACCTTGATGTTGCGCTGACGCAGAGCTCCAAATTGACTTTGACTTTAGTGGCTGGTCAGAGGTTTAAAAGATGGAAATTGGCATTCTGATTTAAAAATGACCTTACCTGTTAGCCAATGAATTTGACCCACAGAATTGTGCAAGTGCAAAGGTCTTTTTAGTCTAATTTACAGGCTTTAGGCTGCAGAAAGTTTTATTCTCAGAAAAGAAAATTCAAAGACTTAGCTCATGTTTGAGTATACTGAAGTGTATAAAAGCAATAGCCATTATCTGTAGCATTAAATTTGCTTTAGACAAAACATATCTAAAGCTTATTCATGTGTTTCTGTAAATGTGATATTCTTAATGATGTAGTTAGAATAGAAGTGATCCCCAATTAAACCATGGTAAAAAAAAAAAAATCTCCTGTGGTACATGAAAAGCTCCCTAGCTTAAATAGATGTTGGTGGTCCCATACCTAAAGAATTAACGAATAAAATGCCCCTTCTCATTATTATATAAGAAATTATATTATTATAAGAAAGTTTGTATATCCTACAATATATTGTTAGAATAAAAACAAATCTAAAGTATGTTCATCTTCTTATTCTTTTTCATTTTATGCTTCACTACAGCATTTCTTTTACTGCAGAAAATAGAGTTTAAAAAAGCAAGCATGACAGGTAATCATATATTGCTTGGACAACAAATCAATGGCTCATTCAAAGTCCAGGTGCCAGCCATCATCATGAAAACTAGCCACTTAGTAAATCTCCGCATGCAGTTGAATTTGCTAAGTTTCAGCTGAGTTCAACTCAGTTTAAATATAAAAAATGGAATAAACCTTTGTCACTGGTAAAGGAAATATTCAATCCCAGATAAACAGATAGCAAACAAACCCTCAAAGATATCAAAATGAGAAAAAGTTAGTGTTTTAGTATACGAAAGCCTTTTAAAATCTTGCATGTCTGTAACAAAGCATCACTATATGTTAAGTTGAGAAATGGACTGCAGTCCTTTTTGGCTGAGAGATAATAAGATGACACCCCCTCTTAATTTCTCCAGAAGTTAAAGTCAGACACTTTTGTTGGCTGGCCTGCTGCCCTCTACTTGACCCCTCCCCAAGTGACAGCACATGATAGTCTGTAATCAAATTTCAATCTTGGCAATATTTGTGCATCACCCAGCCCATTATGTCTAAAACAATTCCAGTCTCTACTGGTAGTCCATTTCTCCATCCATCTGCCGGTTATTTCCTGAGGACCTGGTGTCATATCTTTGGCTGAACTGATAATCCCCAAGGTTCTAGTGCATCGGTAGCTGGCACTCTAATGCAAACACACACTGTGTCCTCCAGTGTTCTCTGTTTGTAGTGAGGGTCAGGGGTGTGTGTGGACTTGTTTGGGTGGGTGTCGACATGTTTATCTAAAATGGTTTGAACCAATAATTTACAACCCACTACTTTAAAAACTCTCTTCGATATAGCCAACTATGGGTGCATGTGCGTGTCTGAGTGTGTTTGCCGGTTTGCTAGCCAGCTGGATTTTAAGTCTTGAAAAAGTGAAGTCACTTCCTTTCACTTATTTAAATGTTTATCTGGTGTTTGAGTGTGTTAAGTGTGGGTCTCAAAGGACAAGCCTAAAAATAAGAAACACAAGGACATCACTTAAACATTTGGAAGGCACTGACCAAATATTATTTGTTCATTCATGTGTGTTGTCTGGATTTGACCAAAGACCTCTGTGCTTGTAAATCAGAGCAGGTTTCAATATCAATGGAGCAGTTTAAGTGCTATTGATCTTTAGTAATAGCTGCACTATAAATTATATGCAGTATAATAAAGGCGGTCAGATTGAATTTGACCCTCCAGATCAGAGGCTTGTAACAGTGCATTCATTGAGAAAGAGTAAAAACTAGTTTAAGTTTGGTTGTGTAACAGAATATATTTAAAATATTGTGTCACTATAATAATAAAAAGCATAAAAATTGTGTTCAAGATTCATTGTGGCTGTCAAACGTATTGCAAACAACAAGAAACTTCAATTATAATTTTACAGCAGAAACCCTACCTGATAGTTGGCTTAGCCAATAGTGTTTTTCATTTAGAAGCAGTAATTAAATTCTTCCAACACTGTGCAGGCCAAGTACTCTTTCTGAATAGAGCTGAAGTCTAAAGTTTAGATTCGTTACCCACCAAAGTGGTTTGCAAAATAATCTAAAGTATAAGGTACTTTCACAAAACGCTTCAATCCGGGACTAAAATGTCTTCTAGTCTGAATGATTTCTGAATGGACCAAGGCGGAATGGGGTTAAAGACAACCCACTGCCACTTTACCTTTGATCCGTTAAGTGAGATACTGTAGTGTCAGAGTTGTAACAGTCAACATGTGAAAAGGTAAGTGGCACATGTGATGCAGAGATGACACACGGTCTGTGCAACTACCTGGTCTCAGGATTTAAAAGCCTAACCAATAAACAGATTCATTACTGAGGAAAAGCTTGCTGATGACACATGGCAACTAGAGATAGACCAATTAATCAGCCAATATTGGCCACATTTTTAAAACATTGTCAATCACTTATACCTGAACATACTTTAAAAAATTCCAAGTAGGAAAATGAAGATGCAGCAGCAGCTGCTACAACAAGCTTACTTTAGCCCATAATTATTTTTTTAAAGCAAGATTGCTCTTCTGTGTAATATTTTTAAGTGTACAAGTTCTTCTGAGGGCTGGTAAATATACGTTGTTTTTTAAATTAAAAAAATATTGTTATATTTTGTGAAATGGAAAATATATATTGACCAAAAAATAAATTAGAATTGGTGTTGTATATTGGCCATCAGATTTCTTAAGATCGGCATTAGCCAAAGAAAATCTCAAATCTGTCAACATCTAACAACAGCTTTGAGAATTTGGTTAAACACAAATATTGCTAAACTAAGTTAATTCATCATGTTTTCAAAATGGTATGTGGGAGACATCTGTCATACATTTAATGTATGGTGTTCAGCGTCAGCGCAGCTGAGTTTTGCTCCACGCCTCTTTTGGTTCTGTGAAGCTTGCTTCATTTCTGAAAGCTCTCGTGTATGTGGCACATGGCCAGCTCAAACAGACTGCTCTTTGCGACAATTTTGTGGAACTGTTTTGAGAAAGCATCTAGATTCAGCAAGAATGAACAAGCATTTTCAGAGGGGATGTTTTCCCGCCATTGTGGCATTCTTTCATTCAACTCCATTTGGTAACCATCCAGTAAAGTCACAGTTTTGCATTTCTGGCCACTGAGCAGCTCAATCTGAGCAATTGGAGGTTCAGTGCCTTTTCCAAGGGCACTTCAAAAGTAGCTGCTGAGGGATGGGAGAACATTATTCATTCATTTAAGCCAGCCAGCCCCCAAGCATGCTTCTCTAACCTTCAGGCAAGCACAATTTGTCATTTATGTATCATCAGGTCTGTTAAACTATGGTACAAGCTGAAAAAACACATACACATGAAGTGAAGACTTAATTTGTACCAATGTGAAATACACTATAATGTGCTGACAGTCATGTTTGTTAAAGCTGTCAGTGAGACAGCTGCACAATTTGAAAAGTAGCTGCCTCACTTTGAGCCAAATAAACTTTATTCTTATTAAATTGGAAAACTCCCAAACATTTGCATGCATGCACATTTCATTTTCAAATCCATAACAGATATGCTGTGGTGCATCAGGCTAACTGAGTGCTGCACTGAATTAATGTCAAAGTCTTTCTTGGTTGCCAAATGATAGTATTGATGTTTGCATGTGAATTTGTCTACATGGCAGTTTTTCAACCTGTGGGATGGGACCACACATTGCTGACATGTCAATATTTGTCCAACGTCTATATTTGTCTTATACATGGAAAATGAATACAATTAACTGAGAAAACTGTGGTGGGGCCTAACAGCTTGTCACTTCAAGGTAACTTTTTAAGAAACCTTGAATTATGATACTGATAATTTATTAAGTGATTTGCCAATAACTGACAAGACATCATGATAAACTGAGGTGATGCCCTGAGTTGGCAAAAAATTCTTCCACCGTTTCATTTCAGTCAAGAGTCAGAAAAAATAATATAACATTTTAATTTATAATGTGCTAATAGATACTAAAAAAACAATATCTAAACAATTTGCAGTTGTACTTTTTCAAATGTAAAACTTCTTGTAATTCCAATTTCTTAGCCTCTCTGTAGAATCTCTGAGGTGAGATTTCTCTAAACAATTTAATGTTTTATACTGTTTACATGTTTGTTTTTTTAACTTTTGAAACCCATTCAAATAAACACACTATTACACACGGCCTGGGGTATGAGGATACAGTACTAAAGGTAATTTGCCAAGTCCAGTTGTCAGCTTTACAAATAATTACCTTTTCTTGCAAATAGACTATTTCCACTACATGACAGGGTGTGCTTGTATGCATTTATGTGTATTTGTTAGTATTAAAAACAGACAATATTAATAATAGCATGTGCATACTTGGGATAACTTTTTACTTGTATTTATGTGTGTTCATACCTGTGTGTTCTTCTTAAGTGGCAGTGTTTAAAGGTTAAATAGCTATAGGGCTTCCGGTGGCCTTTTAAATGTTAACTTCCAGTGTTTAAACTCTCTGTGAATACATATTAATCTCTGTGAGAATATTTATGTTTTCTAAGCAGCAGTGCAAAGCAATTTATTTTGTTAAACCCTCTCACCTTAATATTACTTGGGGATGTATATGCATTTCTTTTTGTTCTCCTATGAACTCCACTTAATGAGGTGACTGAAAGCAAATCTGACCAGTTTTATTGTGTACAAAGACACAGATGGATATAAAACTTATATTGTTGTTATTATAAGTTTATAATCATATTTGTACAAGTAATAACAGTGCAAATTAAACGTAGTGACACTCTGGTTGTACTCTCTGGATGTATCAACCATTTACATTTTGCTTGATAACCAATTGGGATATTTTCTTTTGGTCCTCAACAGAATGAAACTGGCATTCTTTGAAGGAATGCATTTCACCTACTGCACTGCATACAAAACTTTTTTACTAAAGTCTCGTGTAAGCTATTAGCTCTTGGAGTAAGTGTTGAAGATGGGTCTCAGCTACGCCTACATTCATTTTTATTCCTTTATTCCAGTATCTTTACAAGTTACTCAATAAACTCTTAATAATTAAGTCTTCATTGTTTTTTTGGGGGGTCACAGCTTTCTCTGATTTTAAATTTACTGATAGACATGTACGTTATTAGGCTACTTATTGCTACTACAAACTATATTAATAGAAGTGGTCAGCTGTTTTTCTGCAATATTTTCTTCATAAATTTTCCCTGAAGATTTACTGTAACAGAATTCCGAACCCAGACCCAGGTCTAACCATATATTAATAAACCAAATCATCTGGACATATTTTGGAGACTAAACCCAAATGAATGAATGGAATGCTGTCTTACAAGACTCTTGAAGGACTGGGACAGTAAGAAGAGCTAAAAATATAGGAAAAAAAACAGAGGGGGACAAATATTGGAGTCAAATTGAGGCCTCCTGGACTGAAGTCTTGTGACTTGTTTGACCATTGTCATTTGTTTTATGGGTACACTTGGTTAGTAAGGTAGTTTGCTTTTTTTAAACATTGGCACAACTGGTGCTTTACCAACATCAAAATACACCCTGTGTATCTGAGACACTTCTGGCTTTGACAAAAGAGCTATATTTGACAAGTTGGACATGAGGGTGTGTTGATTATACTGTTTTTGTAAAGAAGTCTTCCATTGTGACATCTGAATCCTATTTGCAGAAATGTGAGGCTAGCTGGAACAGGCTGTCATCCAACAAAAAGGCTGGATACTATAATTTATTGAAGCAGCTCAGGGCCCTAAACCTTATAGAAGTCAAGCCATGCACAGGCGTCATGCGGGGAAAAATGCTGTAAATCTTGCAAACTTGACTGCCATTTTTTTTTACCTTCGTTAGTCTAACTTGACAGAATTTAGGCATCCAACCCAAGGTTAATAAGCTTTTTTTGCTAAACATGGCCAATTTATTTATTTATTAAGTCACTGGCCCTATGTCTCACAGAGCCCAATAAATGCTGCCAGTGGATTCCTCAAGCAAATGGTGTCACAAACTAAGCACACTCTGCATAAAATTACATGGTGAGCGCTGACTAGAATCAAGTGTAATTTACTCAAGCATCCAAAATGTTTCAGGGACAAACGGGGCATACGCTGAGTGAAAAATACTGATATGGAAGTCTTTTTCAAACCCACAGGGAAGAAATTATTGACATGAGAGGTGTGTAGATTCACTGCTCCAGAGCAGATACCTGGGGAAGCAAAGGGAGAGTGGAATGCAGAGGTGCTTTGAAAGCTGAGAGAAAACATGATGGAGTTGAACTTGGCTCTGGGGAGGCTCCAGGGTCCACATCACTACACTGTTGTAATAATTATACACACACACATGGAGACACACTCACAGCACAGCAGACCATCACTCACTGCTAATAATGGCTTACAGAGAAAGATGCGTGCATCTGTTATCATATAGCCCATTATGTTCATAGAAAAGTACAGAAATAATCATAAATAAATTTGCCTCAGTTGTATTTACTGTGTACGTTGGCCCCGTATCACTACTCACACCAATAATCGCGCTAGCACACATCTGTTGCCATGGAACCTTAAGCTCCCTAATGAGCGATCAGTCTTAACAATGACTGATGCTTCACCTCGTTACCTGCTACTCCGTTATTCCTCTGTAAGCCTCGGGGTGCGCATGTAACAAACAATGTGTGTTTCTTTCTTTGTGTGACTTTTATTTATAGTATTTGCTAACCCTGACATGGGGGAATAGTTTGTCCACTTTATGTTCTACTCCTGTAACTACATCGTCCCTCTTGCACTGCAGTCACATTGATGTTTGTTTGTGTGAGAGTGAGAGAGAGAAATATGTAGACTCATGAGTCCTGTAAGGGCATGTGTAGTCACACAGTATATACAGTGGTTAAAAATGCAAATAAAATTGGTTTATACATTACTGTAGAAGCACTAGAGCCTATGTGATTGAGCCACTGCTGTAGAATATGTCCCAGCAAAAGCCTTAATCCAAAAATCACAAGCTATAAAGTCTCATTGTTTGCTTGACATATACAGGTACGTATAGTTTTGCTTCACTGAAAAAGTTTCTTAAACTTGTCATTTTATATCAAAAGTCGTAGTTTAGATATTTTAAAGTAGGATTCTGTGAAAAGGTTATTGACCAATATTATTTAACATGAGGTAGAGGAATGTATTGAGCAGGAATGTATTGAACATGTTTTGTGCATAGTTTTTCAATGAATCTCATTTCCAAAAATCTGCACTAGCCCTTTAAAGTAGGTAAATATGAGTGAAGTTGGTCTATTTACAGCTTCAGTATATATAAGCAGACATTGTACCCAACTAAATCACAACGTTGCACTGCAGTAAAGAACAGCAGAATGAATAAAAACCTAAGAGTAAAATCCAAGCTGTCACAGTGCTCACACCTGTGAGGCAGTGATCCCCCCTGCCCCCCCAAAAAAGAAAAAAACACTGACAAGCAAAATTTGAGCTTATAAATCATATTCTTAAGGTTTATCTGGTTTGACTGGAGTTCATAAGAATCATACAGTTTGTGTTGGCAATTTCAGCTAATTACGGAAACAGAAAAAGCCTCAAACGAGCAGTTAGCATTTAAAATCTACTCATTTTTAACAGGTAAATATGAAATGTTTTTGAAGAAAATGTTGCAAACATTAGTAATGTTGTAACACTGAAAACAGATTGAGATTCATGTAAATACATTTTTTATGAGTAAAATGAAATGTTTACTGTTGCATTATGCTGTTCTTACAGAGACACAAAACTAATACAGTATTTACAAAGAATAATTTTCATGTTTTCATTTTTCACATTACAGTTTTGCATGACATTTTCTGATTGTGTTTTTAATTTCATATTAAATTATTTGAAACAATTTCTGAATGTTATTGAGGGAAGTGAGGGGAAGATTACTGACATTAACACCAAAGAAACTTGTAGCAACCCACTCAATGTTGTTGAGTTACTTTACTCAGAAAGGTCAATTTGCTGTGAGACAAAATGTTATGGGATCACTAAAGTTATTAGAAAACATAGTCTGTGAACTATGAGTCTCTGTGAAAGCTTTTGTGCCTGTTCATGAGTAAAAAGCTGCAATATCCTTTTCAGTAAGAGTAAACAAAAAGTAAGGTTACTGTTAAGATTTATCTTCTGGGAGAAATGAATGACTAGACACATTTCAGTGTCAATCCAACTATAGAACTGATTTGTATCGCAGGTTTCTTTTGTAAGACTACAACCCAATCATTATTTTACAAAATATATAAGTGAAAATATTAACTGTAAATCTTATATCAGAAACTTACAGCAACTAAGACAGCAACAATTTGCTGTGGCCAAATTCTGCCAGAGACAAATTCTTGCTTAATTTATTGCTACGAGGGTAAAATACATAAAGAACCATGATATCAGTACTCGACTGTGAAAAGTGGGGCAATAAAAATGACTTTTCCATATCAGCAGTGATCTAGGCTCATGGCAAAACTTATCCTTGATGTGTCACATTGCTTGATTGTTCTGTCTTGATGTGATCTACTGCTCAGATTCTAACACTTAAACGTTTCTGCAAGCTAGCCCTCCAAGAATTTACCCAATCTGCATTAAATAACTGGTAGATATTTGACTTATCTTGATCAAATAAAGCTTGCTTAAAGCACAGACAAGGAACCTCCATTTGATTGCTGGGTTTCACTGATATGTGCATATTCTCTTGCTTTCACAGTAGATATTACAGAAAAATCGAAATTATCGTCATTTTAAACGGGTTCTGTAGATAGGCTATGAACAATAATATTTGACCTGCTATAAGTAGATATTTAAGCAGTCTCAGTGTGGAAAATTAGGATTGAATATTGACTCAGTTGACAACCTAACAGCTAGCAAATCAAGACCAAATGGAAATTTTTAGATGTCAGCAATCCACCTTGGTCTTTGTGTATCAGTCTGTCATAAGGTCATAAGTGAACTCTATTTCTGCAAATTAAGGTTGTTTAAATAACTATTTAAACCAAAAACAAAAATTATTTGTTCATAACCTTTCCACAGAGCTCCACTTAAAAAAAAACCTGAAAGATCCTTTTAAGCTAAAATAATTTTAATTATTGTATTAACATCTGAAAAATGCCACCATTTTACCCACCACAAATAATCTGAAATTCTGACAAGAGAAAAATCTCATCATGATGGCATGCTCATGTTCAATCATGGCGTCTGTCACTGCTCACTAATTCCATCAGTCCAGCAATAACAAGGTAAGAGACTGCATCGCAGAATGGGGCCAAATAGGGGCTCACATTCATTACCAATCTCATTCATTTAATTCTCCACCCCTAAATTGCCATTATCGTCTAGAGATTATTGCAGTATGACTTGCTTTGTCAACATCATTTTCACTCAAAATTGAATTATGTAACAATGACAAGGTAATCAAGATCTGGTAATTATTCCCTTATCCAGCTACGACAAGCTAATGATCACCTGTGTTTTTGTCAGCTACACCAATCACTGCCTTTTTTTATTGTGACTGTGGAATAAACTCAGAAGCTTATGCGGCAGTTTCATTAAATATGAATGAAAGTGACTATCTGTAGGGACACAATAGGATTTTTGTTCATTTATGTGCACTTAAGAACAAACCCCAAACAGTTTTTTTTACTTTCAATAAACCAACAAAATGTATGTTTTTGTATATCTTTTACACTTAAAATGGCTACTAATTTGCTAATTTTATCACACAGCAAATGTCCAAAACATTTTAAGAGGATAAAAGTGTTGTCACCGAATTCCTAAACCTTTTCATTTCAGCAGCATTATATATGTCATTTCTCTGCAGCAGGTCAACTGTAATGCACCCCAGCCTGGATATCATTTAATGAGACTTTGCAGGTGACAATGAAATGACAGGCTAATATTAATCTTTTCACACGCCATCTTGCCCCGTCTGTTACCTCCAAAAGCATTGCCTTTGCTTCTATTCATGATAGAATATCAAAGTCAAAGGACATATTGGGTTGGGAAGGTTTTGAGCAAAGGCGATCATTAAAAACGCCTGTACTTCTAATAATAACCAACACAAGCAAGTCCTGTTTAGTCTAACTAAGCCAAATTTGATAGCTTCACTTCAGTTCACTAAGTTTTATTAGCTCAGTCAGTAGTTTGGGCAAATTTAGATCACAGTAGCATATGATTTTCAAGCATTTACAACATATATCAGGTTGCATCATTACCAGTAAGAGAGACAAAATTATTTAATGTGTCATATTTATGTTGGAATTACCTCTTGTGTTTTGTATCAGTGATATTTGGTGCTCAGTACAGTCTAGACAGAAACATTTAAAACTGCACGAAAGGAAATGTTTCAACCATCCATGGTCACATGCCAAACAAACGGGATGGGTTGTATTCTATTATATTCAAAAAAATCACCTAAATGGACCTCTGAATGATTTTTACCAAATTTCCATCAGCATGTTGACACTTCTAATCTGTTGGACCAGGTTTTAGTGCTTCTCCAGCCAACTCACTGTCAGGTTGTTTTTGTTTAAAATGATATCAGTGAACCACAGTAACTTCAGAGATAACGCCTCAATTATTTGTTTTATGCTTTTGTGTTTTGTAATGTTAAGCTGGCTCTTGAACACATTATCTGCTCCAAGTTAAATCTTTCATGCCTAATAGAATGAAATCAAGGGATACTTATTGTTAAATATTATGAAATGAAGGGATTGAAAGAGATGTTATTCTGTACCGATAAAGACACAACATATGGATTTAAGAGATAATACTGCAGCTTTATGTTACATTGCCAGCTGTATGATCATAGGAAATAAGGTTAGAGAGTAAAAGGCAGTCAGTAATACTGAGAAGACTGTGAGTGTGAGGATATGAATCATGATTAGAAACAAACATGAATGTTGCTGGCAGACAATGTTAACTCACTCTGCACCAATGGTCCTTTAAGCTGTCCCAGCAGGATAGGTTAGCATCTTTTACAGTATTTCACCAGCTGCAGAGTACATTTATCTGTTAGCAGTATCTGCCTTCCTGTCCCTCAGCCCCTTGACAAGTAAATCATCTTCTCACCTGCTGTGACAGCACAATCCTAAAGTCTGTCACTCCTGCAGGCCAGCATAGGCCACACACATACCAAACACGCTCGCACACTAGTGCACATGTACCGCTATACACGGAAACTGGCAGTCGCATTACACACATGCTGGCATTCCACACACACAAACAAACACTTTTTGTCAGAGGGGATTTTCACCTACTCAAGGACAAAGGTGACATCTCATCATGAGCCAAATGAAGCAAGAGTGGCAAGGAGAAAAGAAGGCAAGGAAAAGAGATTGAGAAATGGATGAAGCGGAACAACAGAGTAATATGTAGAAAGATGAGTGGAGCCATATAACAGTGCGGTGACTGGACTTGTGCTAGGCACCAGATTTTAGAGGCTGTAAAAGGTTCAAAGAAGTGTTGAGGAACAAACAGAATGGGATAGGTACATGCATATATGTACAGCATGCGTATGCAAGACCATGAGTATATTTTATGTTACTTTTTGTCTTTTTTGATGCTTTTTGTTTGCTTTGAAAATTAATATTCAAAATCATTGCACAAAGGTAATGTTCTCTGTTTCACAGCATTAAAAAAATCTGACTATTTTATTTTAGAGCTGTGAGAAACAATACAGTAAAGTTACTTAGTCAGTTTTGAAATATCCAAACTTTTAGACTTTGTCCATTTTATATTAATATATACAGTATATTGTTTTTAATAAAATTCACAGCAGTAAAACGTGCTCACTTTGTCTCTGATTTCTACCAAGTGAGGTTTGTCATCTAACTTCAACATGTGACATTAGGAAAGACGAATGCCTTTTGGTCAAACAGAGATATGATTTTTGAAAATGCATTTTAGTCTTGATTTCTCTTTAGAAATAGTATGGTAAGTAAGTATAGTAAGTTCTTTCTGAACATAAAAGATGGCATTGAGCTGGAAGGCATAAAAATATCAATTTTCAGACAAAAACAAAATCTTCACAAAAAGTATGAATGTGAAGAGAAATGAAGCAGAATAAGGCAAGGTCCTTGTCACTGCCTGTCCCTGTAATTCAGAGCTAAGAAAGTGAAGGATGGGTAGGAATGGAGTGATGGAGAGGAAGACAAAGTACCGTGTTTCGCCTCAGAGAGCCACAGATGGAAAGTGATGATAATGCAGCTACAGAAAGAGGACAGAGAGAAAAAAAAGTAAGAGGAAGCAAGGAAACTGCAAAAGAAAGGGGAAAAGAGATAAACACAGAATTCAGAAAAGCTATGAAATGCTTACAGAAATTAAGAGTCGAGTTCTGTTAGAAGAGTTCAAGGCAGTCTGAAAGTGAAGGTCAGAATGGCTCAATACAGTGAAAACTAAAAGAATGGACAACACTTTCTGGACCTTTGAAACTGCCACAGAATTGGAAGCTCTTTATTCTGAGCTGAACTATGGAGACAATTAAAAAAAGTAGCCCATTTGATAGACAGAAGCTTGATTTCTTTAGACACAATAACTCATCTTTAATATTCTGGTAAAATAGGAACATGCCTTAAACTGCACTTGTTGCTTTTTCTTTCTAAACAACAATCAGTTATAATGGTTGTATCTGTATCTGGTACTGATTTACATTTGCACATGTGAAATATTTTCATGTGACCAGTTTATTTTTTAGTTACCATGGCTGTTGCACATATGGCATATCCATCTTTTGATTGTGGCAACAGAAAAGTCATTCCAGTACTTGCATAGCTGTAAATGAGGGAAAAAATTATGACTGATGACAACATATATTTAGTGGCTGGCAAGCATATGAGTGAGGCTTCTTCACAGAAAGCAGGACTCTACCACAAAAGGATAATCAGAGGGGTGCACAGTCTCAGCTAACATTTCATTACCTCAAAAAGATTATAAAACTCATTGTCTTATTTATATTTTAAATTGTATTTAAGGTAACCCTTCAATACTATATGACTCTCACACAAATAAATTATACAGTATAACAAAAAATGTAGCACACAATACATGGCCTGACAGGGTGACTTAATTATTTTTTTCACAATATAAGCATAAGGAATCATCTTAAAAAACACACAATGATTAGCCTGTTAATACAAAACTTGTGAAATAACCAGTTTAGGTCATTTTCACAAAACACTTCAAGCCAGGACAATTTCTGGCTTCAATTTCTGAATGGACCAAGGCTGCATGGGGGATTGATGTCAGACTGCTGCTGTTGGGCCTTTGAGCCACCAAGCGAGGTAGAAACAGAGCAGGAACATGTAAGAAGGTAAGCCTGCTTTGCAGCTCAAGGCTGTGATGTAGTGATGTCATATGGTCTGTGCGATTATACGGCCACAGGATTTAAAAACATAAACAGCAATAAACAAATTACTTACAGAGAGACTGATGGTGACACACAGCAACTTTGCAGTCAGTTTAAAATTTCTGTTAAGCACAAGGGGGATCATTAATTCATTTTGTTTCGAAAATGATAAGAAGAAGATGTCCGTCACACGTTTAATGTACAGTGCTCTATGTCAGTGCAGCTGAGTTTCGCTTCAGGTCACTTCTAGTTTTCTGAAACTCGCTTCATTTTTGAAAGGTCACATCTACAGTGACTATAAAAAGCCTTCATTGGATGTTTTATACTTTTATTGCTGTCATAAATCAATCATGGTCGATATGAATTAATAATAATAAAAAAACCATTGTCACAGTGAAATCAAATTTCTTCAGCGTAATACCAATTAAATAAAAATATGCAATATAAAATAAGTGACTGCATAAAGATTCACTTCCTTTAGATTGACTGTCAGAGAAAAGATTATTAAAAAGTGCACGTAAGGAGGTGAATTTTATTTCATGCAACTGGGTGGTTGCACAGACCTCATGTCATCGCTTCATCATATTATTGAGCCACAAAGTGAGTTTACCTTTTTGCATGTCGACTGTTTTGACTCTGTTACTACCTCGCTTTGCAGCACAAAGGCGCATCAGGGGTGGGTTAGATTCAACCTCCTTTGCCACTTTGGTGCATTCAGAAATCACACTGAGGCAGCCAGAAAATGTCTAAGTCCCTGCATTAAGGGTTTCAACTATAATTATTTGAAATTATTTTTTCTATTCAAACAGCTTTGCATAACACTGCATCTCACTCCTTAACACAATTACTGATCACACCGATAAAATAAAATCGAACAAGACATACATTATTGGATTGGATTATATTTTTAACATGAAGCCTACCTTATTTAGAGAGAAGCTCACTCCGATGACTGCTCTGGGATGTAAAAAGTTTAATAACCACCTCATTAAAGATTTGTTAGCTACACTTGCTGTTAGCCAGTCCCTTCACTGAAACCAGGTCATAGAAAAACTTTGGTTTTGACACTTTTACTTCTTTGAATATCCTTTCATCTATCCACCCCCAACCTCTTTAGTTCTGGTTTTCCCCCAAAAGACATTAAGGAAAGCAGGTGAGTAATTAAATAATCCACCTTGTTTATGTTTATCTTGCTCACCCTCACACTTAGTCTACGTGAAAACATACACTTGTGCTCGAGGCACGCTATTATATGTCCACTCTCATTGGCTAAACCCTGAGCCTTGGCCTGACCCTTGGCTGAACTAAATTGGCCCAAATAAGCAGCAAACAGAGGGGGCAGGACAATACGTCTGTCAATCATTCTGTACCAAGAAAGACATTAAATGATGGGGGCTGTGAAATGTTAGCCCGGTGGAAAGACTTTGGGATTTTCTTGAGACTGTTTGGCAGTTTTGTTGTAAATTTCACAAAATGTGGTACGATATTTTTAATTTGTATTCATTAGGTGTTTAAACATTTTTATTGTAAACACTGGGAGGGCGTCGCACTACTGGCCCAGTTATACCAACAGTCCTTTACTTACTTAATGTTTGCCAATCCTGGACTTGAAAAGAACTGTTGAGTGCAAGCTTCGCTTTATTTTTGGAACTAATTGGAAGCCAACACATTAAACAAATAGTACATAGTTTATCACCTTAACATCTGCACTTTAACTGAGGCCATAGACTGAAATCACTGTGGTGCAGCTGAACTAAGCCTTGGCCTGACTGCTGAGTCTTGTCATATTCTATTTGCCATAAACAATATTCTTATCTTTGTTTGAAACAAGAGTGATGATGTAATGGCTCAAAGTTTCACCCCAAGACCCTGAAGCAGTGGTGGAGATTTTATGTTTCTAACTTTATGACATTGAGTGTTGTGTGCTATGTAAATTTGGTATATATAATGATCTGTGTACAGTATACATATATAGACTGTGTGTGAGTGTGTGTCTGTGTGAAGGAGGACTATAATTTATCTTCCCTTTCAGACATCAATAACGTGAATAGAAAAAAACTAAACAAAAAACAAAACAGAGCAGTAGCCAAGGCATCTGTGCGCTGTGAGATGCTTGTTAAAACAAGGTGTTTGATCCATGTGCTGTGGCTTGAGTTTGTTACTTCTGCATGTATTTGCTCTCAAATAACTTTACATATTGTTTATGTTATAGCAGGAGACGGATAGGTCATATGTCTTTGATGCCCCAAATTGAAAGGTGTTTTTTGAAAAAGTTATTCCCTTTCTTCTTAACATGAAAAAGACTTATTTTGATACTATGTTATGATGAAATTTATTTATGTATAAATCCAGTTGATCTTGTTGTTATACCCACTTTTGATGCTTTTTGTGTACTTTTCATTATAGCATGGTGCAACATGTGACAATGTAAAACTTATTTGTACCTTTTTCATTTTTTGACATATAGCTATCTAAAAAAAGCTTTGATATCAGCTATTTGTTCTCCTTGAGTTTCTCCTGAAAATTTTATGACCTTCAAAGATGCACCTTACATGCCACAAACAAATTTGAGCAGCTGTTGTGCTCAAATCAAAATCCACACTGCCTTTTGGAGTGTGCATTAAATTTGCATTCCATTCCTGAAGTCACAAAGTCATCCTAACCTTAACAAGGTAATTGATCTCCTCAGCAGCTACCAGTTGGAATTTTACCTTAAGATTATAATTATGCTTTAGATCTACAGTTAAACAATATAGATGGAGACAATCTACTTAACTTGAATTAGATGTTAGCTTGTCAAACTTAGACTCCATTTTTCCAAACTGAGGTTGTCCAAAAAGCTATCTACAGGTGAAATATTATTGGTCCTAACCTTTCTACAAAACCTCACTTTAAAGGATCAGAACTATTCCTTTAAGGACATTATTATTAATACAATGCTATAAAGCTTGAATGCACACTTAAGTTTCACACACTGTAGATTACATATACTTAAAGGTATTTATATTTCCCCTCCATCTTTCTTGTAACTACCCATCATCTCACAGACACAAGCGTGGGAAGGAGTTCATGTGTTTCATGCTGTCAGCTTACATCTCCATATCATCTTTGTAACATTCTAAATCTGGCTAATGATGACAATGTTGTGCCAGGCTGCACTGAAAAGAAGCTATATGGATGAATTTCCTTGGAGAGTTTATCAATTCAGATGGGACCTGTCTGCTTACGTCACCTTTTTCAGAAAAAAAATAAATAAATAATAAGTTAAAAAATGAGAAGCATTTATACATTTTTCATTATTAAACATTGAATAACATGAGAATTATACATATACACATTTGCTAATAGCAATAAAATAATACAGGAAACATTTGATATTGTGTACATACATGCATTTTATGCACAATTATATCTTTAAGTATGTGTGTTTATCCTTCAGAATTCTTTGAAAGCTACCATTCACTGTCTAAAGTTTCTGATTCATTTGCAATTGATGTCACAAGACTAGAAGTGGCTTCTTTGAAAAAGAATAAAGAAGCTTTCGCTTTTTTGTACTTTTTCATGAAGGGCACTGATCACAGCAGTGAGCTTTAATCACCAGTCTGAGGTCAGCGTCTGGGAACAAAACAGTGCTGATGACTTTAAATGTTTCTAGAAAGAAAGGGCATCAAAGTAAAATGTTAGACTACCCTGTTATTTCTGTATTCTTTACTCTCTTGTCCTTCTTTTAAAGTGAAAAGAACACAGAATGCTTGCATGAAAATGTCTTTACCTTAAAGACAAATGCAGTACATATGTCATTTCTGTCTGTGCATGCTATTGTGTCTATATACATATCTCAGTGCCTGCATGAGTGTGAAATCATCAAAATAAAAGTATATACATTTATATGGAAACAAATTCATACCATGGTATTACATAGAGAGGTCACAGGCTTGAGCATTGCCAGTCTCTTCATTACAATTATAATGGGAGACTGGATGAATTAAATGATAAAGTGATGATAAGGATGTGGCACAATAGGTTAATAAAGAAACATATCAAAATATAAGGATGTCACACAATGCTAATAAAAAGAAAATGTTATTACTACTCAAAAAAGAAAAAAAAAAACTTAAGGAGTTACAAACTGTGGAGTGTATAAGTAGTGTAAAAATGTATGATGGTTTACAGAGCTATTTGCAAAGCCTTCACTAGAAATAGTCTGAAAAGGGGTAAACATTTCAACAAAAATACCAGCAGGTCCTTTGTTTATTACCATCTTTTAAGATTTGGGCAATCAAACTGCAGTAGGAGTGTGTTGAGAAGACCAAAATTCTGATGCCGTACAATTTAATTTTATTTTGTTAATCACAGAAGACATTTCCAGTTCTGAGATAGAGGCATTTACAATAAACGTATCAATAAATATGCCATTTTTGACTCTGGTCACACCTTCAGTCCACCTAAGGTTGTAAATATAACATACAAAATGTACTCTGACACAATTACTTTCCTCACCCAGAAGCATGTGGCCTAGAGCCTGACAAGATGTATTCTCTGATCATTATGATCCTGCTGAAACTCATGAGAATCCTGGGGCCCCACAAAGTAACAGACAAGCCGTGATTATAGTTAATGTAAGTTACCAGGAAATAATTGAAGTCATTGTAATATTCCCTGAAAGGTGTCAAATACAATTTTGTGTCTGCTCATGGGTGGGCATGACTCACATTGTGGAAATTCTGTGTACTTTCTTTGTGAGAGAAAAGAAAGTCATCTTGACATAAATCACTTAATTTTAAGGAGATGACATATTTTTTCTGGTTAGGGTAAAAGTTAGAATTAGGCAAGTAGGTATGTTGAAGTTAGAGTAGCTGAATATAAAAATATCTGATGTCAGCTGAAGACACAGAAACATGACACGCGTGTATGTGTTTTTTGTCAGCCTGTGCACGTATGTATAGGATGACAGACTGTAAAAAATAGTGTCATCCTGTTGCTATGAGACAGCTGGTGTCATTGAAGAGGCTGAGAAAAGAATGACTTAGAAGATTGGCTGTACCTACTGTAGGCTTAACTTAGGTTAGAACTGAACAATTATTGCTCTGTAAAAGTGATAATTAAAGAATCACTTTTTTTCTATTTACCATAATACAAACCATATATTAAAAAACATTTTACCTGCAGAGTCAAACTTGACTGTCAGTTTTGCTGTATCAATTGTGACATAAATATGTCAGGTTTTTTTAGCTTTTTTTTGTCACTTTGAGTTTCATGTCTTACTTTTTCATTCCAAATCCTTTTACACAACAGGTGCAGTCTTTTTTAGTATACACAAAGTCAGTTACCCTGAAAATACAGTTAAGTGTCATTTGTTCTATCAAAACTGCAAATTTTTATGTTACATTTAGCACAGTTGTTAACATGCAACCTAGCTATTCTTTTTCATAACAACCACAGACATGGATAATCTCTCCGTTGCACAAGCAGATGTACCAGCTACCTCCTCCACCCTCATAGCGATGCTTTGTAAGTATTATGCAAGGCTTTCGAAAGGTTGTTTTCACTGTAAATCCCTGTCTTTTCTAATCCTTACAAAGTAGTTTTGATGCCTAAACCTGATCAGGGATATTTGTCACCTAAAAATAAACAGTATGGTAGCTGACAAGAAGAAAGAAAGAAAAAACAACAATCTTAAATAGTTTTCAATTGTAGTGTCCAAGGTGAAACAAGGTAGGAGAAAAAAACACTTCTACATTGGAGCTGATCCTAGATATTCAAAACAAAGGTTGCTAACTCTGCTGCCTCCACATTTATGTTCAGCATGTGCTGCTTCAGCTAGAATTGGGTTGTAAACATTGCTAAAAGTTTTTTACTGAGGAATATTAAGATCATGTCAATTTTGTGTTTCAGATTGTGTAAAAAGAAACCATTTTTTGGTGGTATCTGTGTTCCTAAATTAGAGGTAATCCTGGTGCTTCTGACAGGAAGAGCTACCAAAAGAATCACTGTAAGGCATTTACCTTTTATTTCAAAAGTATAAAGCACACTCACCATTCAGACAGGGGAAATCACAGTAAATATGTTAGACACAAATGTGATGTGCCACAAATATATTTGCTGTTTTCTTTTCTGAATAGATGAATGTGTTGATCTAGGAATGTAGAAATGACATGTTCTCGCTTACAGCTGTACCCTCCTGAACACGCCCAGTCTTGTTTCATCTTCAGTGATCACATGCGTGTCAAGGCATCTTGGGACACTGCTTATGGGTGAGCCTACATAGGAGTGACATGTATGAGCGTTTTGATATGTTACCTACTGGTGTGTGTCAACCTTTGGGCAAAATGTCTGAAACCCTTAGATGGTCATGCTGAGAAAACTGACAGCACCAGATGTGTTAGAAAGAGCCCCCAAATGATACACAGTTTTTTTTTAAGTTATAAAAATTTCTGTCAGCCACAACATTTCTCAATGTGGTGGTAAAAAAGTTTGTCAGGTAAAGTCACAAAAGAATGAAAAAGACCAGAAAAAGAAGAGGTTAAAAGTTAGAAGGGTCACCAAAATGTCACACGTTAATTCAGGAGCTATGCTACCTAATGTAATTCCTTAATGGGATTTTTCTCTGAATATAATTCAGTCATTTTACACTTTAATAAGGTTATGCATTTTCAGATCTATAGGTTTGTATGTTCATTGGGTTATTTTAAGGCAGTGATTCCCACCTCCAGTCCTCGAGGAACAATATCCTGCATGTTTTAGTTCTTTCTCTGCTTCTCAGCAGGTCTTCAAGTTCTGCAGAAGCCTGTTAATCACTCACTCACTCAAATCAGGTATGTCAAAGCCGAGAAACAACTAAAACCTGCAGGATAGTACTCCTCAACGACTAGAGTTTGGAATCACTGTTTTAAGGTATGGGTTTGCCTGTACATTTGTGCACATTGAATGACTAACCATAGACATAAGATAGGAATAATTTTAAAATGAATGCACTGAGGTAGGATTCAATAGTTTTATATTCCCTTCTACTCCTTCCATGTGTTGGTTTTGTTTTACTGAAATGGTGGGTTTGATCATTTTTTGTTTGTTTTATTTTTTGTACATGACTTTGCTTCAACTTGTCTGGTTTTAAATGTGCTTCATAGATAAATTCCCATTGACATCAATCCATTTTAGACATGGAAATGAAAGTGCTTCATTGGATATAATGCAGATTTTAAATACTCCTTTCACATGTAGGAAATATTTATTTACTTCATTTTTAAATGAATGTCATCAGCACTTATTGTTTTCTGACAAATGAAGAAATGGAATTGCAATCCTCCTCTGTTTTGGAGGATTTTTTTCTGTTTCAGAGACATATGATTACATTTTTGGTAAGACAAGATGACAGAAATAAGAGACAGAGTGAATCTCATGATATTGATGCATAATATGAAGAAACTGCCAACAGAATATCACAAGGACTGAAAATTAATAGCAATATAAATAGCAATTGCACTATTAAGAAAAATGTATTTTTGCTTCAGTCAAACACCTGAGCCATTGGTCAACTCCTCACTTTGCAAAAAAGTGAGTTTGAGTTAAAAGTGTTGAAGTGACTCAGAAGTTTGAATTTACAGTGGGTGATAAAAGAGAAGGAAATGCAGGAGGATGATTACCAGAAAAATTACCAGATAAAAGATTAGAAGGAGTGTGTGTGTGTTTACGTGTGTGTGTGTGTGCTTGTGTTCTGCTGTTAAACTGTTGTGTTCTCATCTCTCTCTCTTCTATCTTCAGCCGAAGGCAATAATATGATGATTGGGATATGATCTATATGGGTTTAGCCTTGAGTAGGGATCGCCGTTAGACTGTACACAAACACACACATCGACACACACGCACACACAAGCAGAAGGTTCCACTTTAATCTAGCATGCATTTAGACATGACAGACGATTTAGTCTTATCCTGTAAATATGTCAGCCAGCACTCCCCTCTCTTCTTTTTCTCTCATTTACTTTTCTGTCCATTCCCCCTCTCCATCTCACAGCCAACACTCCTCTCTTCCTTTGTGCGTTTTTTTTTTTCTCCTCTAGTTCACCCTTGTGCTTGCCTTTTCACCCCACTCTGCCTTCTTGTTCCTTCCTCCACCTTATTCTCTTTCCCCATTCAATTTCTCTTTCACCCATTCCACCACATTTCTGCCTTCCTGCCACCCATTTGTCTTCCCACTCCCACCCTGCACACACCACACAAACACACAAAGATGTGACGCGAGGTCCAAGCACGTGCGCGTGTGATATTTATTTGTGTGTGCAAGTAAGAGCGTGCAAGCCATGAATCTTTCACAGTTTGAGTGGTCTGACTTTTCTCGCTCTGGATCAATGAACACGAAGAATGGTGAGCCACACTGCCCCCAGAAATCCAAGTGACTGTATGTGTATGTGTGTGTGTGTGTGTGTGTGCTCATGTGTTCGTTTCTTTTTTGGAAAGGACTCCACAAACAAGTGTATCTAACATGTTTCCTGCAGAATGTTGTTTTCAGAATTACAGTTGTGTGTATTGTCACCTATGTGTTTTGAAGCATGTCAGCAGTAATCCATGCTGGTATCTGTGGGAAGCAGTGGGAGGGTGGTCACTGTATTGATCAATATGTCAGCAGTTGCACAGTTGTTCTTTGCCTTTCACTCTTCCTCTGTGATTGCTGCCTCATGGCACCTTTCTCTTTTTCCACCACCACTTTTCCTCCCCTGCAACCCTCATTTGAATTTTCTCAATCTGGTTTCACTTTCCCTGACTCTCTACTCTTTTTCTTTACTCTGACATTTTTCAAATCTTCTCCGTCCTCCTTTATTTACTTCCTTCACTTGTCTGTCTCTGGTGCCATATTCCTCCCCCCATGGCCACTCACCATTTGGTAAATTTTTTCCCTCACTCTAAATCACTGTCTTCATCACCCCTTGTCACCTCCATCTCTCTCTCATTCTGCTAAGACTGCCAGGCTTCCTCGTTCCTCACACCCACTCTCACTCGAAGGCAGGAGTCTATTTCTGTGCAATACCGATCTGTCATTGCTGCCCTCTGACAAAAGGATATATCTACTTCTCTGCGCTGTCTTCGCTCTTCCACAACTTCATTGGCATGATTGTTTAGCAGATGCTTTGTTTACTTTCTCTGCTCATCTTTTATTTCAGTGTCTCTTCCATGCAGTGTATTTCAGTGGTGAACATGCAGTGATTCACATTCATACTTTGAACCCAAATAACCATTTTTAAAAGAATACAGGAATCTTGTCATACAACAATCTGTAATAAAAATGTTTTCTGTAATTTATGACCCTTGGAGGTTATTAGATACAGATTTTAATGTAATTATACTGTATTTTTGCTTGACATTCAGAAACAGTGTCTAGTCAGTTATACAATTTTTTTTAAATATTATTTCATCAGGAAACTGGGAAACAAAAATACAATACTGTTATTAGAGATACAGAGATGTATTCATGAATATTTCAAAAACTATAAATTTAATTATTTATGGTTATGCAATTAGAAAATCAGAACCATAATTGATATAACATTAGTGAATAATAATAGCTCAAGCCGAGGTTGGTGGCTTTTGTTTTTAATGAATATGTAAAGCTTGAGAGTTGAAAATTATTAAATCTCTTAAATGAAGACAACACTTCGCAGCACCTCCTTTAGTTCAAAGGTTTAGACTATCAACAAAGAAAAGGAGAAAATGTCAAGGAATTTTAAAGAAATAGTCTGTTTAAGAAATGAATGTCATGACTTTTCTCAACATTAACATACAAGTAAATTTTTAGAAAATAAAAAGTAGAAAGAATTTTATGATGATGTTCAAAAATGCAAAAAGACATCCATCTATTTTCTTTACCTGCTTCAATTTTTCGCAGTTGCAGGGCAGCTGCTGTCCGTCTCCAGCAGTCACTGTGCGAGAGACGGGGGACACCCTGGACAGGTCGCAAGTCCATCACAGGGACACATGGAAACAGACAAACAATGCTTCACACTCTCACTCCCATCTAGGGACAATTTAGAGTTACAGATTCACCTGACATGCATGTATTTAGTCTGCTGGAGGAAACTGGAGAACCCAGAGTAAATCCACGCATGCACAGGGAGAACATGTGAACTCCACACAGAAAGTGTAAGATGATATGGAGATATAAGCCTGCAATCTTCTTGCTGTGAGGCGAAACCGCTCTAACAATTGGGTCAGAATATATTTGACATCTGTAGAAGAAAATAAATATATTCAAACATTAATATCTATTAATTTAGGTAAGTTTTCACTTTTTATAGCTTTTTTTCTCATTTAAAAAGTATTTTTGTAAGGAAGAAACATCAACCCTTTGGCCCCTTTTTGTACCTTATTCTCACTGAACTCTCCACTCTGCTACAGACCTCAATTAAAAGCATTTTTGAGAAAAATATGAGATATTTGATCAGGACAGTAACTTGCACAAGACACACCTTTCAAAATAAGTAATGACTTCACATATGCTGGTGCTCAGCCTCCTGTAATGCACTTTCTTATTCTAATTTCTTTTTGTTGTTTGTTTGTGCTGAAGAAAGATTCAACGATTAGCCTCGGGCATTCTACCTCCCTTTTCCCCTCTCTTTTGCTGCTAATAATGACACTAACATCTTGACGAATGCACACTCGTTATATCTTGTGTTTGTCACATGAGACCATGATCATCAAGTCTGAAATCTCGCATCTCAGGGACCAGACTTGCATCCTTCTTGGCTTTCATCTCCCTTTTTTGCTCTTTCTTTTTCCTCTCCTTCAGTTCCTTTGAGACAGAGCTTCTATTTCTCATTTCTTTAATTATGTTTTTAATTCCAATAAAAGCCTTAGGCAGTTTTAAAAAAAGTATTAGTCCTCCTGACATACAATGTAAAAACACACTGCCCCTCTAAGAGAAATGTTTCTTGGTACATCTTTTTGTTTAGTTTTATTAATAAATGATAAAACAAATAAAAATAGAAGATGGCACTTTGTCATATTTAAGACAATCTGGCTGTGTAAGCATCTACTTGAAATTTATTGTGCCTTTTTTTTTCTGTCTCTCCACCAAATGTTTAGATTTTGACCAAAATTGAGCAAGACTGTTGACATATATATAAACAGACAGCTAAGTCAGACTCTTTAATCAAAACTCTAGTCAGTCAAAACTGGTGTATTAACAAATATGTTAGTCTAAAGAAACAAGCAATATAGCAATATAGCTGAGAGTGTTTACCTAAAACCTTAAAACATTTATCATATTCAAACATCCCTAGATCTTTCACTTCTTTTTTTGTTGTTTAGCTCAGTTACAAAGCGTTTATGTTAAATAATTAAAAGAAATCCAGCAAAAATATTCAAGAGCTTAATTCATCCACTGTCTTGATTTGATCATCATTTTTGATTAAAATGATTGTTCAGATGTTTTGAAGTGAGGTGCTGTGAAAAGGTTATGAACAATATCCATATTTTATCTCCTGTAGACAGCTTTATTTCCAACCTCAGTTTGGAGAAAGAGTTTAATGCGCCAGTGTTGTTACAGCTAGCTGCTGCTGCTCTTTGCACTTGTAAATAACCATAGAATATTATGTAATTAACTGTGCAATGGTAAATACATGGTTTTCTAAGCTGAGGTTTTTTAAAGAGTTATGTACGACCGGTACTGTTCATCATTTTTCCGCAGGATTCTAAGATCTGGACTACCACTTTAAAGAAATTTTCAGTGTTTACAAAATCAGAAATCTGCATGACAACAGCATTTATAAAAAGAGAAAAATGTGTCTACTTGTTAAAAAAATTCTAACATGTAGGTTTTCTTCAAGATAAAACTGTCCTCCCTTCTCATCTTTGTTGAACATCTCCTCCCCGCTGCTATTTCTGAAGTAGGACATCTATGTTAAAATTATTGCTGAGAAAGATATTATTCATTTTGATGCACCGAACTACCTTGTACTGGTGTCAGGATATAGTCCAAAATTGGCATTCATTAGGGAGTGCATGTTGACATGGCAGATGCAGCATCCTCTCAGCCCCTTACCTGATTAAGACGGCCAAGTCTGTGGGGTTAAAAGGGACACTAGGGAATAGTGTAATTCAGCTGCTGACTAAGGTCTCCAGCTTTAAGGAGCTTCTTTAGAAGATGCATTAATTCACAGTCCTTCAGAGGTAGTTCATGAGGAGGTGAGTACATTCATCATGAATTGCTTCCTTTTTTTAATTAACAGTACAAACTGCACGTCAGCATGCCTTTGTTTCAGGTTGTTAGCTTATCAAACCCAGCCGGAGTCTAGTCTTGTGTTGTAACAGCAAATAGAACCCGCCATCATTTTTTTTTCTTCCAATGTCAAACTAATTTTAAACATCTGATGACAGAAGGATCAATTTGTTTGTGAAAATTGTTTCAACGCTGTCTGCAAGGCACTATTTCAGGGATAATGAAGAAGGATACAGCTTTAAATGATAAAGGGAATTATGTTTAAACGACCGCTCTTCGTACTGGAATGAAGCATTCACTCAGCACCAGATGTCCTTCTTGGAAGTTGAGGCTCAGTGGAAGAAAGCAATAAAGACAGGTTAAATTAAAATCAATCACCGAAAATTGCTGCTTCTTAGCATTTTTCCTCATTTTTGTAAAACTTGCCCTAGTCCTTTCATTACTATTGTCCACATCTTAATCCCTCCCAATCTCTTGTCTTATGGTTCTTCTTACCCTCTCACTGATAAAAACCCATCAACACCTTCCTTCCACTAAAACACCAGGAGAGCAAAAGTCAATATTTCTGAAAGTTGATTTCTTATCTGTAATCTTTTAGTTGTAGTTGACCTTATTTGCTTTGTCACTTTGGCTGTGCTGTAGTTCGTTTGTACTCTACATGAAACAAAGCACCCAGAAACTTCTTGATTTTTTAAAAACACTTGCACGCAATACTTTTGTCAAAGAGCAACTGAGCAAGAAAACAACGGTGGCAAAAAATCCACTTCCAGATGAATGAAAAAGAAAAATCCCACTTTCCATCTTACCTGCTTACACTACTCCTCCCACAACCACTCTCTCTCTCTCCATTTTCACCTGCTGTTTGTATCTGTCCTGCACTGTGACTTGACTTTTGTCTACACAATGAAAGACATGGAAGCTGAGCATTGATCTGCGCTGTAGGAGGGCGTGGGACAGGAAAAGCTCCTCCCAGCAGGATTTCTCCTTCATGTGTGGGAGCACCGGAGTGGGAGCTTGTGAATTGGGTTTTCCTTAGTGTGTTTGTGCAAATGAGGATTTTTGACACTGCATCTACAGTTGCACATCTTGTTTGTCTGTAGGTGGTTAAATGCACTATTCAGCTATTTGATGCTGTTAAAACAATGTGACCTCCACATGTGGGTTTGAGTCATGAAATTATGTTTGCATTGTTCATATTTTTAGGGGTTTACAAAAGTGTGTGTGCAGGTGTGTTTGCATCCATATTCATGGCTTTAGTTCATGGGTACTTTGAGTGTTTGGTTTAATATTTTCTCTGCGTGTTCTCGAGTGTTCACATGTGGTAATGGTTCTAAAATGGTGTTTCTGTGTGTTTACCTGAGTGTGATTGTTTTTCTGTGTATGTGCCTGTATGTGCAGCAGTTTATAGACTTTCACCCATCACTGAGCACACAGCACTCGTATGCCGACTCTTTCCACAGTTTAGCTGGTGGGAACACACCACTGCTCCATGTTTCAACTAATCATACCATAGGAAACACTACCAGTCACGAAAAAGCACATATTTAGCCTCCATTATCAGACTCTACTTAGGACCATATGGACACAATACTTGTGTATTTTATAAGTCATACCAGCAACTGGATATATATTTGCAACAAAAATGTCAAATGTTTTCAGAAAAACATAGTCAAAACTTTCCTTTCATCACAATGAAGACGTACACATATATTTTGTAAAAGAACCAATTTATCTCTGGGTTGTATTTTGCTTTCAAAGGGACACATTTCCTTTAAATTTTTGAATTTTCCTTGAAATCTTGACCAGATTTTTTTCTGGTTTTCTAAACTTGTTTTAAAGTTTTCACTCGAACAATGGCTGTTTTTTTTTTACTCACATTCAGTCTTGAACTTGAGCATTTTCAAAAGAATATTTATTTTGGTTTGTTAAGCCTGACCTCTGAATCATTCAGGCATAAAACATGCCCCTAACCTCAGGGGATGAACCAGTGTCGTGTTGCTAGATAACAGACAACAACGAACCAGTTTTAAATTGGATAGGCACTTTGTCACTAACCTGTCACAAAGGAACAATTTGTTCACATTTCTTTCTTTATTTCTTTAAATATGTTAAACATACTAAAGATAACATAAGCTGACTTAGTATTTTACCAGAGAGAGAAAGTCCCAACCAGCTTTTAGTTGAAAACTTGACGTATAGTAAATGATCAACAGAAGGATAATGTGTCCTGTGTCAGGTCTTTGCTATTCAACAGCTGTAGTTTGTTGGACTTAACATTTCTTTTTTTTCCCCATTTATTTCTGTGTTTTTCATATTATCTTTGAAGCACATAGGATAATATGGTGTTGGAACAGAAAATGAATCACAAATCAGTCAGGGTTAAAAAAAAAGTCCCTCAAAAAAGCTTTAAGATCCACTAATCAAGATTGTTTTAGAAGAATAGAAAACAAGACCGAGCAGAGGAAGAAAATAAAATAATATATATGTATATATATATGTATATATATATATATATATATATATATATATATATATATATATATATATATATATATATATATATATGTATGCAAAGGGAGTGAAATTCAACTTAAAAAACACCAACAAAATAAACTAACAATTTAACTGTCTGCACTTTGATAAGATAAGAGGCTTCTTCAAAGTTCTGACAGTTAAAGTCACGTGGAGTACCAAATGCTCATGCATTTTTTGATGACTATTATCAGCCTGATTTGCTTTTTCACAGCCCCCAGTGGAATCTAAAATATACATTTTTGTAATAACTAAAAAAAAATCAACTTCCAGAAACAATGGATCACAATACACATTCAGAGTAAAGATTTGAGGATGTGATTTTATCCAGAACAGTGCAGTTCATGCCTTATGACAGCCCTCATTAGCTTTTTGTTGCACACATGAAGGTCATATTTAATGAGAGAAAATTGGTGTACCACAATGAGCAAAAGGAACCCAGAAATTAGATCACATTACAGGGCTTCCAGAGCAAAATAACTTGACATATTCTTGAGTTGGCCATTTAGAGTGACGTAATGTGGTCAGTACTTCATTTGTACATCATGCCATTAGTATAATAAAGAACAAATGAGATGGATGTTTGTGGCTTCCATGTGATGGTTTATTGGGTGTCTGGTTGTTGCTACAGTATGATATGATAGAGATGACCAAACAATCATACATTTAACAAGCATCAAACAAGACTTGGTTTGATGTGATACTTGATGGGTTCCATATTTGACTACATAATTCACTGTCTGACTGTCAGACTCAGTAGATCAGAATTTGAATATAAACTGTTTACAAATGTAATCACTTCTCGGCCGTGCTGAGACTCATTTCTGTTTTAAATGGATTGAATGGACCACAGACAAAGACGGGTTTGATGATGTAAGCTGAGACCAAATAGTAATCAGTCAGTGTCTATCCTAATCAGGCTGTATCCTGACCATACGCTGACTTCAGGAACTTTTCCGTTTTACTTATCTCTTTTACTTCCGCTTGTCTGCCTGCCAGACTGGAAGAAAGAGCACTGGGCTGAGCGAATGTCTCAGCCTCTACATGGTGTTCATACATAGAGAACAAAACACACACAAACTATGCATTTTTTATCTTCAGTGTAGTTTACTAGTGACAGCTACAATAAACACTGATCCATGTGTGAGATATTATGGTATGACACTCACCCCTTTGCTGCAGATTGACAAAGGTTCATGGCAAAGGTTTGCTTTCTCCTTTTATATCAGAGACTGAGGAAGTATTTCTTAGTTAAACGTCTTGCTCCCTGCAGAGCTGTGCATGCATGTGTTGTGTTTCTCCCAAAATTGTCAAAATCAACATGTTACTCAGTTTTTGTATTATTCTAATTCACTGTCTTGTAAAATTTGAGTAAACATTTCATTGTTTGCAAATTTTGAGCACAGCGTTGCTTAGGCTACACTGAAAAGCCTACAACATGTTTTCACCAATATGCATTTTTATCACAAACTGCCATGGAATCCTGAAATTGTCTGTGTGTGTTTATTTGTTCATTGTGTTAGCAAAAAAATTGCATAAACCAGAAAATAAATTTTATTGAAATTCTCAGAAAGTGATCTACAACTGATTGACTTTTGAAGTTAACATGATTAAAAATGGCCACCAGAAATAATCAAACTTAGCAAACATGAAAATGACAATAAATTGAATTTGATAGATATTGGCCTAAATTTACTGTGCTAACAAGTTCTGCAAGATCTTTATTTCAATCTTTGGCATTGACTGGTAAAGTCTGTCTGTTAGTAAAATATCTCATGAACTACGAAATAGATTTCACTGAACTTTTCAGAAAGTAATCCCTAAATGTCCGTCTACAACATTTGGAGTCAGCCTGATTCAAGATGGTGGCCACAGCTAATTAATCATAGCAAACACAAAAATGACATTAACTTACTCATTTTTAGAGACACTGAGCTAAAATTTGATGTAGTAGTAGCTGAGAAATATTCCTAACAGAGAATCTTAAGGCTAAGAGATTATACACGATGACCTTCAATGTGGCAGAAACTATGCATTCCTTCAAGACATGCTAGTTGTATTCAGTTAGTTATTCAGAAGCTGGAGCATCAATAAATTCTTCATTTGTATTCTCTAGCAAAGTTTGTTTCATTGTTGATGTGATTCCCGTTTGAAGTTTGTTTCTCCAGTGTTTCACATTCAGTATGGATCTTCATTAAAATTTGCACAATAATAATTATTTCATGACTGTTTTTGAGATTTTAACAATCTTCCATCCAACCAATAATTTATACCGCAGGTTGTTACAAATGCTCTACCGTTGGTAATCAAAATCAAGACTTTTTCTTTCAATAAATGTTTTCCTTTTCAGTATTTAAACATTCATAAAAACAGAGGAGTAATATTTTAAAGCAATCAATCAATTAAACCTTTGTTAACAAGTTCTACAGGTGCTATATGCTACTTTTTTAATGGTATGTCAACTTTAAAAAGAGCTGATATAAAAAAAAATCTCTACTGTAACTTTCATGTGTTGAGTTTCTGTCACTCTTTTCTGATATACCTTTTAGCACAGCTTCATGTTAAGAGCAGTGTCAGCCTAAGCATGTTTCTAATTTCTAATTTATTGGATCCAGCTGCGTTTCATTAAGTAGCTGTAATTACATTACATTACATTAATTATTACTTTCACAAGGACGTGTTTGTGTGAGAGCTGGCTGAGGCTGTGGCTGATTAAGCACATATGTTGTAAAGTATAAGACAGGTACATGTGGTTGTAGCCGAGAAAGACAGATGTAGAAACTACAAGTCTGTCCTAAGTAGATGCAGCATCATGTAACAACTCTTTACAGTCCATAACCTTGAACTTTGCATCCTGTTTTTTTCATATTGATAGATTAATGTGTTTTGTTTATTTCAAATATTGACCAAGTGAATTGCAGAGTGGTCCCTTTGAGACTCCTGCAAAATGTTTTGAAAGTATAAATTTAAAGGATTCTGTAACATAAATGGTAGAATTATATTGATCTGCTTTCAGTCCATTATTTTTATTTTTTCAATAAAAATAATATTACATAAACCTTTGGTCTTTTGTTGTTATATCTCCATAGCATCTCCAGCCAGCCACTCAAGACCTTTTACCAGGTCTTTGTCAAACATGGTTTTCAAGAGCTAAGCGAATGTAACTCAGGTCAGATCAGGTAACTGCAGCAAATGGGTTTTTAAAACAACAGTGTAGTTAAAAAAACAACAAAAAAACTTTGCAGCATCTTGTCAGTTTCTCCCACACTGTCTCCCCTCTCCCACAGTAATCATTGGTTGTATTGATGAGCAAAGAGAGTCTCAGCGCATCAATAAGATCTCCAGTAAGAACTCCTCTATCGATTATACAGCCTGGATGAAAGGGATGCTGAACAAGATTGAGGCAGGAAGAAAAGAAGAGGATGATGTTAGGATGGCAAAGCTCATAGCAGAACTTCTCTGAAGAGAGTGGTAAAACACATTCCCTCCCACCTCATCACCCCCTTTGCTTTCTTTAGTTCCTTTTTTTCCACTTTGTGAGCAGGAAGCCAGACATCAAGAACATCAAAGCCCTTCTCAGATTTTGCCCTTTTCATTCAGTGCACAAGACATGATGAAGCGACAAAGACAAGAAATGGGTTGGGGAGATGAGATTGGGGATGGGAGGTTGGGGGATAGGTTGGGGGTGCTGAAGGGAAACACAACAGCAAAAAGTGATGTTGCATCTACAAAATACTTTCTTTAAATGTATACCCTTTTGTTACCTTGTCTCTACACATTATTGGATGTGGTTTTAAAGCAACAATAGCAAATGTGTGAACTTTAAAACTTTGTACTTTTGACTTTGCTTTGATGTCACACTGCTATTCATTATGCAGATTCCATGACTAGACACTACCCTGAAATGCCTGAGGCCTGAAAGACCCTACTTTATAAAATTTGTTTCCTGGCCAGCACAACCCGGCACCTTGCTTTATAGTACTAGGTTATCTGCCAAAAACTGTTTTACAAGAGACTTTCAGTGTGTGTAGTTTACTTGCATAAAGTCTGACATGAGTTGAAATAATGCCTGAAGGGAATAAAATAAAAGTTTACATAAAGTTAGAAGAAGAAGAAAAAAAAACATGCTTTAGTGGGCAAACACTCTGGCAAATGTAGTGAAAAGATCCAGGAAAAAAAAAAGACTATCAAATGAAACCAGCCCCTGGAAATAAATCAGATGAGCAAAAGGCTAAACAAGAGTAAACATTGAACCGCCTTCTACATGCTGGAAAAGACTAATAGAAAAAAAAAGAAAACAGGCAAATGTCGGCTTAACCTTGTTGATTTTGAGCTGGTAAGTGATATCCAATCAAGTCAATGGTTCCGTGTTGTGTTTGCTTTACTTGTGTCAGTAAAGCTATCAGTGCATGGGTTTGCAATCATGAAGAGAGTCATTCTGAGAGCGTTGCTGGTTAATAATCTAAAATCTGGTTAAAAACCTGCAACAAGATTTGACTCAACAGAGGCTTAAGCAATGGTTTTATTAAAACCACAAGAAAGCAATATAGAAATAAAACTCTTACTCACTGTAGTTAATGGATTAATCTATTTCTATGCTAATTTAACATTGCAACATGTTTATTTACTTTAGACAAGTGTTTCCCAACCCCATCTGAGATTCTATAGGGATGTAACAACCAAAGGTTCATGAAAAATTTATATCATCCATCCATCCATCCAGTTTCTTCACCTGCTTCTCCATATAGAGTCACGGGGGAGCTGGTGCCTGTCTACATTGGTCACTGTGCGAGAAGTGGGGTACACCCTGGACAGGTTCCAGGTCCATCACAGAAAATCTATGCACTTAAAATAAAATAAAATAATAAACCAAATAGGAGGAAACGCAAAAATTTTAAAAAGAAAAAGAAGAAAAAAAAGTACAGCTTTGCATGTTTTAGGACCCCCCCACCACCACCTTCCCATTTCAACACACTTGATTTTAAATTGTTAAAGGTGTTTAACAGATTTCTGCAGAACTTAACATCAAGTTGTTGGTGGTAATTCATTCAGTCAGGTGTGTCGGCACAAATAAACATCTAAGACATGCGGTACAGTGTGTCCTGACGACCAGGGCACACTAATCTGTGCAATGTATAGTGCTGCTTAGAAATACTTGAAACATATTGCACAAATATGTTTTCATTTTCACAGACTTATTCTTAATTGCATTCTCAGATTTACATAAGTAAGCTGTGCTATTTCAATTTTTACGAAAACACTACTGATTATTGATTTCTTGCACAGAAATACGTGTTAAAACCTTAAATAAAAAAAGGGATCTGCTTCCACAGAGAGTTAATTTGACTAAAAATATCCTAAAGTGAGGCATATGCCCCTCTGCCAAGCTTGTCATTAATTGCAGTGAGAGCTGAAGGGAGAAGGAGAGGTGAGATGAAAGGAGATTAGCTTAGACAGAAAGAAGAGGCAATAAGGGAGGGAGAGATGGAGCGAGGTGAAATGAGGAGACAGGAAGTAAAGGACATGAAGAGAACAGAAGAGAGGAAACAGAAAAGAACAGGAGGGTGAGAAGCATGTAAGCTGAGATAGAGCAGCTGCAACAGTAGTGTTAACAGAGAGAGAGGAGATGCAGGAGAGAGGAGGAAGATAATATGGAAGAATACTAGTAAAAAGAACAAGATCAGTTTTTTTCACATTGTCTGACCTTCACTTTCATCTTTTCTCATTTATCTGCTTATTATTTCTCTCTCTCATTGGCGCTGTCTGTCATCCTGCCTACCATCATTTCCCTGTTTTATTTATTATGAACACACACAATAATAAATCACTGCATGTGGCCTGCTGAGGCTGATGATAGTGATGATGGAGGTAAAAGTCACAGTGACTCTGACACATTTATCACAAAATAGGGTTTCGCTTAAATGTGTGCGTACAATACCATGTCAGTAAATGTAGACATCACAAACTTTAGTTTAAAGTTTTAGTTATAGCATGTTAGTTATAATAAGTATAATGATAAGTCTTCAAAAACTAATTTACAGTCATCTTAAGATGTAGGATTTTACAGTTGTAAATATCACAATTTAATGAAGAGAATCACCTGGTTCTAACAAAATTTCAAAATAATTATAAAAAAATAAAATGAATAATGAATGATGAATAAAATAAATAAAAACATTACATTGTGTCATTTGTATAAACAAAGCAGAAACCTTGTGTGAAAAACAGTATGATTCAATCATTTGTAAAAAGAAAATATGTATAAAAAACTCACCTTAGCAGCAATAAATGAAAAGTAGATGTCTTCATGTCTTTATAACTTTTTTTTTGTGTTCTAAGTTTAATGACAGATGTACCATTTTCTTGTGTGCGTGTAGTTAGTGCAAAGGTAAATTATAGTTTTTATCACTTATGTTCAAGGTACTCATCACAAACCATGAAATCAAACATGAAAAAAGTGTTTTTTGGACTATATCAAATATTGCAATTAGTAACTTTAATAACAAATATCACTTTAAGAAACAGCATGAACACGTTTTTGCTTGTAAATGTAAATAAAAAAATGTTTACCTTTTAATATACTTGCAATTTGCAACTGTATGCTGTTTAAAGATGCAAGAATTAAATTAAAATGTAGTATCAGCAGACACTCTATTTAACTGACTTAGATCAGCAACAGGGTGAAAAAAAATCTTATTTTAAACATCAACTATCAGACAAATAGCTTCACATTTGACTCTAGAGTACTTCGGCATGTCGTTCATAGCTGACTCAGTAACTGTAAGGTCAATAATCTTTCTCTCTGTAGAAGGTTGATTTCCTTTTTTACTTTTAATGGTTCTATAACCATTCTTAGATTGATGGGTAACAGTAATAGCTTCTTTAAGATCAGTGCTAATGCCTTTTCTTCTTGGGACTGTGTTACTTGAATATTAATGAGAACCAAACTGACAAAATCAAGTTGCCCACATAAGAGAAGGATCATGTAATCAGGTGAATTAACTCTTACCTCTTAATTCAGGATGTACTTAATTTATCACTCACTGCTTTTGCTTAGTTTTTCTGTAAAATAAATTCATGGTTTAAAAAGTAAATTGTCAGTAATTTGAGGTTACTTTATAAGTTGTATATATGTCATGTATGTATATGTGAGTGTCACAATGTGTAAAGTCTTGAAATTAATGGAGGTTTTACTGTCTTTTTTACTTTTACCAAGACTGTAAGCCAAGTTTATGTCCTTTAAATTGATGAAAATAAAACACAGTGTGTTTGCACTCTATTGCTTTACAGCAACAGTTATCTCTGCCAAAGCCTTTTTCCTCCATTTGCTTGTTATTGATTAGTGTCATTTTGGCATACACAGCACTGCAGCTGATAATTAGTTCACTCCACTAAGCTAACATCTTCCTACTAAAGGTTTTCTTGATAATGGCTCAGTGGAGAGAGAATGTTAGCTTATGTGCTTAATTCCAGGTTTTATTAATGTTTAAAGGCTATGTTTTAGCAAGTTAAAATTATGTTGCAAACAGCATTTACGATAGTAACAATCAATCAGTCAAACTTTATTCATAAAGCATTTTTCATACAGTAGACCATAACACATAGTGCTTTGTAGCAACTCAAACTATGCATTTAAACACATGATTATTGTTAAAAGCAGAGATGGCATAAAAAAACACATTTTTTAAAGGCTACAAGATCTGGATGATCAACCAGTTTGGTAAATCTAAGATGTAACTGTGAGAAAAGAGTAATCTATTTATTCACACAATCTGAACTGACCCCAAATATACAAAAAGATGTTATCTTTTTAAGGCTATAGAGGAACAATACAAAAACATATGAAAGCTAAACATGTATTTTGTTAAATAATGTGACTGTGTTTAATTGTCACTTTAAACTATTACAAAACAACACCTTCACACAGTAGCACATCATGTCTTGAGGATAACTTCTTAACATCTTGTCTCATCTGCCTCCATTCTTTAAAGATCTTATGACTGTGTTACTGTTGCTGTGAGACAATTTTCACAAACTTTATTGAACATTTACATATTGCTGTCACTGATGTAATTAAATAAACATTTCCCCAGCTGAGTGGCCAATATTTTATCAAAATGTTTTGTTTTAGTCTCGCACCGCTTTAAAAAGTTCAGTGTAATGTGATAAATGATGTGTGAATATTGTGTTTTCATCCTCACTGTTTTCTGCTTTTGTCGCCATTTCTGCATTTTCTCATTTTGTCCAAATTTTCGGCTCCACTGTAAGTCTTTGTCTTGTTGAAGGAGATGTGCAGTGAGGAAAAAAAAAGTGTGCACAGAGTATACAGAAGAATTGTTTCCCTCCCTAGAGTATAAATTTTCTGCCTGCTCTGTTTGTAAATTTGTAATGTATTGCTTGTAATGCATAGTCCACATCGTCTCTCATGTCTGCACAAGGCTTCTTCGTCCTGAGAGACTGGGCCAAATCATCAGTAATGTATAGCGGATGCTGTAGATATTGCATCACTGGGAGTTTTCATCAAATATTTAAGGCGTTTCTGAGCAAGATATTTTCTGGCTGGTATTCCAAACAAACGAAACAATCCAAAGAGTGCTTCAGAAGTGTTTATATCTCTCTGTCAGTGAACTGATAACTTATATTTCTTTCTATAAATTAGCACTAGGTTGCTATCAGGACTTAATACAGCTCACAGTGCCTATCCTTGAGTGCTGTTTTGAAGACAATCAAATTAGGACCTTCAGGACCAGGTGTGTTGCCAAGGCTGCATCCCCCTGGTGGTGACTGAAGGGAATAGCAACTTACGCTCAAAATATTTTAATGTAACTAAGTAACCAGGTAAATAAATAATTTTAGAAATGTCAGTGCCAACTTTTTTTGATGTAAATGGTAATAACACAGACACACTTCAGGACCAACGATAAGCAACAAATGTATCTTTTTTTATTAGTAACGATACTTTTGTTAGCAGTAGAACTCTTACAGTAAAACAATACATCTGAAACTTCTTGTTTATGTACAAGCTGACAGTTGCTGGTTGAAGCCCCAAAACTAGCAGTTTTAAACCCCTTTTTTCCCCAAAGTGAAGCAAAGACTCCTGACAAGACAAAGACTTCTAGCACAGAAATAACACATATATGGCCTGATAAGCGGCTGTGTTACTGTATCAACCCCCTTTCATTTATTCTTTTTGAACATTTGACATGACAATAACATGACAAAAACAGACATTTTTTCCAGTGTCCTAAAAGATGGGATTTTTAAGTTGACAAGTGAACGTAAGCTGATTTTGTACACCAATAGAAGTTAAGTGATCAGCACAAAATTTGACATAATTGCAAAAAATTTAAAAAGAAAATGCCAATCCCTCCAGAAGTTATCACCATTAAATATCAAAATGCGTTGTACTGTTTCATTCTTTATTCATGTTCTTTGAATTAAAGTTAGCTAAAAGGTTTAAGCAAATTATTCTAACCCCAAATTTATAAACGGGAAGCAATGGATACAAAAACCAGAACTAATTAACAAGAAACAGCTAAAACTCAAAAACTAAAAATCATAACCCCTGCACCATGATATGTACTAGAAAAAGAATATTAAATTTAAATTAATGTGACTACATGACTCTGAGGTCAGTATCAGTTGTCCTTATAGTCTGTAAATTTTTGGTTATTTATTTTTATTTTGTGATTTTTTTTGTTAGAGATATGGACACAAGGATATTAACTAATCATTATAACATTCAATCTATTTTTCTATTTTATTAACTGTTTTGTTTGCATTTTATTTGTTCTGTTAGTCCTCCCAATTTATATAGACCTTATTATGTATTTTAACATATAATTTTAGGGGGTTTTTCTTCAGTTATTTTCGTGGCAACCTTTGTATGCAAATTTTGAACACAATACAGTATAAACAACAAAAGCTAATAGAGCTGAAAGACAATATAATGTGGTTAAATAACTGACTCTTTGTTCAGTTTCTGCTTAGCTGTGTTTTACTGTTCACTGAGCATGATAACAATTTTGCTTTGTGTGCCTTAATTTGAAACACCAGATAATATAACAGCTCAGCAATGATGATGGAAATTAAAGACAGCAGACTGCTTCCTATTTTTACTTAATTGTTCAGACCAGTGAAGAGGTCTGAGCAAAATGTGCATTTCTGTGGTGAACTGTTTTTGCACATTATGTTTTAATAAACATTGTGTTAACTGTACTTGATTGTTAATAAACCATGGGATTACATTAAGTCAAGGACAAGAACAGTGAGACAGTCACAAGCTTTTCTAGTTCCTGAACATGAATGTTTTGTGTAATATTTCATTCTCATTATTCCTGATCAAGAATGTCCATCTTTCATAGGTATTATTCAGATATTTTTAGGTAATTGTGCCTTTTTCACAGAGCCTGTTTGGGAAAAAGTAATAAGCACAAAATATATTAGATGGTTTTGTTTAGAATTGTACTTTCTAATGAGCCCAACCTTAATGTTGATGATGTTGACTTTTATTTAGCTAGTTTTTGCATCAGATTTTAGGTATAATTCTTTTCATATTTCTAAGCTATATATTTCTTGCACTAAAAATAAAGTTAAAAAAATTCTTTATTTATAGTTGCGATAGAGAGACCAAGCTGCTTGTTTACTTCCTCAGCCTTCTTGCTGATCATTTCTTTCTGCACAGTACTGCACTCACATTCAGGTCACTTTATTGTGCATCTATCAGTAACAGAAGAGCTGATTCCATATACTGTCTCCTGATACATTTCAATTATTAATGCAGCAATGTGACATTCTTGCAGTCTTGATATCGACAGCTGAAAATGCCTGAGTTGCTGCTGAATGCTGAGAGTTGTTATACGCAGCTGAATAAAATCAAGCAGCACAATCAGACAGCTAAGGGCTGCAAAATCAACCTAAAGTTTAAAATTTATTTGATTAGGCATAAGCTATAAAATGAAAACCACAAAAATCAAATCTTCAACTCAAACACAGAACAGAGTGGGATTCAACATGGCTTTCACTTCCATTGCGTGGATAAATGGATATTTAGTTTTATTTTATGCTAATCACTTAAGATTGCACCCCACACAGAAAGAGAACAGAAAAAAGATGATCTCCAAATACGGAAACAGAAAAGAAGCACTTCAGACTTCTGTGTCCTCAGAGAATGTACTTAAAGCATTTGTAAACTTTGAGAAACTTGTTCTTGTGAGCAAACCTTACCAATAAAACCTAATAACCAACACTGATTTCCAATGGCTGTGACCATGTTTCATTTTGATCTGATTGTATTTGTAATGATTTCTTTTAGGAAAGGAGTGAAACTAATGGAAGTGTTTGGAAGTTGATGTACTGCTTGAAAATACTAATCAGGTGTTATCCTTTCTGACAGCCATTTTTTTTCTTTCATTTGTGTAGCTTTGGGCTACATCCAGTTTCATCCACTTTACTTTCTCAATTTATGGGATGGTCTTAGCCAGATGATTTAAAACAAAAGCTAGACTGAATTCAAGGACAAAGTTTAGATAGTTGTTGATTAAAACACCACATGAATGTGGTGTTGTGTAAATCTCCAGTTTAGTTTGAAATGCCACAGAGCCATACTTGTTAGTTGTTTCAGTAATGCTACATCTCTGTGAGAGTAAATCTATTTTTTTTATTTAAATTGAGAAACTTTACAAAATGTGGCTCCACATATTTTGTTTAAGTTCTAATGGTATCCATCAGCATTTACAGGAAATGTTTTCATCTCGATGGAAAGCTGACAACTTTGAAGTATTGGCTGACTTTACCCATAATGTGTTTTTTTTTCTTTCTTTTTCCTCACTGGAATTGTGGACTTGAGGGTTTTGTATTTGATGACTTGAAGCTTTTACACACACACACACACACACAGTTATATGTACACATACACACTTTACCTCCAAGAATAGCTGCAGGAAGGTGCGAAGTGATGACAGACAGACGATGAATGACCCAGTAGAGTATCACCGAGCTGACATTCTGATAATTACATGCCAATCTCTTGCTTTCATTTCCTCCACCGGCATTACACAAACATGCCAAAATACACCACTCTACTGTATTTATGCTGGGTTTATAGGGAAAAATGTCACTTGTGATTGCATACAACCTTAATTGGTAATATTGTGATACACATGGTCCTATCACATGTGCACCCATTCGCTACTAATAAACATTGTGTGTTTGGCGTGTTTTTATGTAGGAAACAGATTTGACAGGATGGCAGATATGAACACACTTAACATTTGATGTATTTTCCGCAATGCGTCTCTCTCAGAATTCCTTACTGTGTTCATTTAGAGGTCTCATCAAACTTTAAAGAGGCAGCATAAAGAGCTTCAAATGGAATAAAACACAGCAGCCAGTTAAACTGGGACCACAAAAATAAACATACAGATCCTACACAGAGAGACTGTTTATAGAATCAACATGGCAGCTATTTTTTTTAAAGATCATTTCAAAATGTAAACATACAGTTGATGTTATTAGCCACAATTTACTTAACGATTACCATTGGCCTATTGCTAAACAGGAAAACTGATGGCAGTAGTCTTATTTTTATTTGGTGTGTTACATTAACTTTGCCCCAGAACTAACATTAACCATTTTCACAAAAAGACTGTTACACCATGTAAACACTTAAAGGTCAATGATTTGGTAAAGGTATAACAAGCTAAAAACACTAAAACAGACTTTCAGAATGCTTTAAAAACTGAGAGAACTGTTAGCAGAGGATTGCAGACAATGGGAAGGTCTCTTAGCAGCTACCAGGCTGTAGTATTACAGAGAAACATGATCCAGAAGTGATTCACCAATCTTTTATCACCTTATGTGCATTTGGAATTTTATTTTCTCTTATTCTCATTGTAGGCTCAAACCCCGAAGCTGCTGTTTCAGCTTTTTTAAATGACTCAAAGTTTTGTTCAATAACTGAGACTATCTCTCTGACCCCTGTCTTATTAGGGGCAGAGATGAGACTAAACCCACACGCTGATTGGTGATTTTCCTTTTTGATCCTCAGCCAGTAATCCCTCCGTAACACATTAAAGGGCCATCTCATTAATCACCTCTAGAATCACTCACCCTGAGGCTGTCTTACGGCTTTATTGATACCTGGCTCTTTAGAGACCAATTGCCCCCCTTTGAGACTCAGGGTGGAGTGTATGATTGGTTATCCCAGAGGTGAAGGCGGACATCCATTGGCTCTCATGATCAATGCCAGTTGTCTCAGAAGATGAATGACAGCCCTTTCTTTGTCAACTCATGCCTGCTCTCTGGTTTTAAGCAGCAAGGTTGAAACATGAGGAATTAGATGGGTATCATGGTGTTATTTGAGGTATTTTTCTGTATTTAATTATGATCAGAAAAGTGCCATCAAACAGTATCAGTTAATATTTTATACTGAGTCAAAAGGGCCTTTACTAAGACACCTTTCAACTACAGTAACCCACTAAAGGTTTATTATTAGAATGATGCCTGTAATCTGGATAGTAATGTGTTTTTATTATTGACTCAATCACATTAAAATTAAACACAAACCTAATGTTTCAAAAGACTCACTGAACACAAAGCAAGGTTTTGACCCTACATTTATATTTATATAGATAGATCTGTCCTATGATAAAACAGAAATGTGCTTGCCAAAAGCTAGGCTAGGTGCCCTAATGGCTTGGTCTCCTGTTTGATACAACTCACTGTCACTCACAACCTTACTGTGCCACCATATGACACTCAAGTGTTTGTAACATAAAATGTTATTTAAGCTAAACTCAAATATTTGCAAATTACTAAGTAGACCTTTTATTTTAGTCACACAAGTAAAAAGTATTTTGCATTTATCTGTCTTTTTTGAAGGCTGTTAACATAAACTGATGTGCAATGCCTATAAATGTATTCACCCCCTTGGATTTTGTTGCTGTTATAAATCAATCTTGATCAATCTAAATTGACTTTTTTGGCAAAAAAAAATTAAAAATAAAATAAATATCCAGTGTCAAAGTGAAATCAAATTTCTACAGAGTAATACCAATTAAATTTAAAAAATGTGTAAAGTAAAATGAGTGATTGCATAAATATTCACCCACTTAAACTGACTGTCCTAATACAACTCAGAGAGAGATTATTGAAACGTACAAGTGAGTGGATGGATGCAAATGGATTTCCAAGACTCTAAATATCCCCAGGAGTTCTGTTAAATCCATCAGCAAGAAATGGAAAGAATATAGGACATGTGTAAATCTACCAAGAGTAGGCCATCCTCACAAACTGAGTGATTAGCGAGGAGAAAAAGGTGAATACTAAGAGAGGTCAAAAAGACACCTGTGAGCACTCTGAAGGAGTTCCAAGCTTCAGCAGGTGAGATGGGAGAGACAGTGCAACAACAGCTGTTCCCTGGGTCCTTCGCCAGTCTAAGCTTCATGGGAGAGTGGCAAAAAGAAAGCCACTGTTGAAGAAAACTCATTAAATCTTGACTAGAGTTTGCCAAACAGCATGAGGAGGACTCTATGGTCAAGTACTTCTTGGCAACTGGCCCTGGAAGTTTTTTTTTTTTGTTTGCTTGTTTGTTTTTGTCATAAAGGCCAACTTGTACTGACCATGACTGACTTATGATAACAATACATGCATAAAACATCCAAGGGGGTGAATACTTTTTATAGGGACTTCACTATGACTAAAAAAGTACCCTGAGAAAAGCTTTGACAGAAGGTCAAGGCTTTATATGTATCCTTGCCTCTGAATACATGTTTTTAAGCAGACATGAATTCATTTCTATACTGAATCATTTTGACATATGAAGGTAAAGCAGCATTCTTGTCCCCAGAGAGAAGGTAAGCTGCACTGTTTTTTCAAGCATCAAATTTGTTGAGATCTTTGGGTTAGGGCTGTGTGACTCAGCTCGGCCCCAAGGGGAAAACTACAAGGGCCAGAAAACCAGAGCAGATTTTAGCTTTTCTCTCTTTATCATCTTGACAAGTGAAACTATTCAAAAACAAAATGGTGTATATTCTATTTTTTTTTTAAAAGGCTGAATGTGCCAGGGCACTAAAATAGATTGACAAAGCTTTATGGAAGTTCAGGCGGGAACAGAGTTAGTACTGGTTTAAGTCTCCCTCTGTTCAGTCATCTTCTCTACATCTGCCTTCTCCAAATGGCAACTGTATAACTGCCTTATTTCATTTGGTGTTCTTTTATGCTCACCTGATTGCTCTTACTTGTCTTTTTTAGCAGAGCCTTTCATTAACTCACTGTTTCTTGCTTATCGTCTTTATTGTAATTTGACATTTACTTGAGTGCATTTTCAAGCTTAGGAAAGGAATGAGAAAAGAAGAGTTTTACGGTCTACACAATAAGGTGTAATCACAGGGACGGGCTGTGTCAAGGTTGCTAAGATATTTCAAGGCAGTCATTTGACCTTTACTGCTGTGTGGGATGAAATCTTACTGTTTTGTGTTTCTAGAAGCTAAAAATATACACAAAGTGTCCAAAGGGTTATACTTTTTTAAACACATTTTTTTTATATGTAAGAAGATATATTAAATATTAGGCTAATCTTTTGGCTTTGAGGCACATGTGAAAGCAATAAAAAGTTAAAATGATAATGCATACTTTTTTTTTTATTCTGAATGCAAGAAACCTAAAGTGGCAACATCTTTTCCTAATGACTGGGTTGACTGATTGGAGTTCATTAATGTCTGTGTCCTTGATGACGTAATTTCAGTGAACTCATTTACTCTTTTGTCCTTTTTTTCTGGTCTTTGTTTTTTTTTTCTCTCTCTTTTTTTCTTTTTATAAAATCCATTAGTGTTAAGTCTATTCTAACACTTCAAAATATCAATGTTTGTCTTTTCTAGAAATGTTTAATTTTACACATGAAAGACTAAGTTCAGCTTGCAAAGTTTTGGTGTCTGTTATGAAAATCAAGCATAGTCTGCATTCGCATTATTTACCAGCCCATTAGTTGAACACCTCATACGTCAGAGAACATCGCAGCTGTTAAAAATGTTTATCTATCCAAAAAACAAAACCTAATCTATTAAAACTTAGCACTATGTGGCAGCTCCTTTTAAACTGCCTATTCCAGCATATGCTACAAGAATATTTTGATTATAGTTTATAACTGTTTCCATTCATTCCTCACCTTCATCTAAAATGTCACATTTGTAAATGTGCAAATACTCCTATCTGCAGTTTGTGGGGGAGAAGCTTACAAGCATGTGTCTATTTACCTTCTCCTGCCCCCCTCCGTCTTGTATCAAATGTCACATCTGCCTGTTTAAATGGCACTGACTTCACTTAACACGGAGACACGGTTGGGTCCTCCTTCTACTTTAATACAATTGTCTCTGTGTGTCGGGAGAGACATTACACACCCACATTCACGTACAAATGTGCTGACATGCACACACATGACAGAAGCCACTGATAAATGGCCTTATTTTCCTTTTCTCTTCCTTCCTTTTTCCTGACACATGGATACAGAGTATCTCTGCATGTGTTAAAGCTTTAAGTCCACTCGGTCTAAAGTGAGTCTTTTTCTGCCGCTGCTCATGTCTCCATCAAAATCAATACAGGGAATTGTTCTACTGAATCCCCAGGGAAGGTTACAATATGGGAGTATGTGTGTGGGTGTGTGTCAGAAGACATGATAAAGTCTATAAGCCAGGAGCAAAGAGAGTAAGCTTACCAAATGCTATAATGGATTCTAGTTCAAACTCCTCTTCTTCATTCCCTTTCTCCACCCTGCAACTTCTGAGATGACCTCTTCTCCTTAGACATCTGTTTTAATACAGATAAACAAACTAATCCATCCTCCTCCCTCTTTATCGTCTTTTCTTTTCTTGCATTCTATCCTGGTTCCTTCTCTGGTGCCTCTCTTCGTTTGACCTGCAGATGTCTAATAAACAGTAGTGGATATGACTTTATCCAGTGCTGAGAAAGAAATGTCCTCCTCAGAGGCTCCTTTCGTATCTGGATTAAGAAATTCAAGCACATAACCAGCTGCCATTTATCAAGACCCAGTGTAGATGTTTCAAGGACAAAGAGCAAAGAATTCCATTATGGGCCACTTTTAAGAAAATAACGGCCCTCCAATTCATCATTCCACATGGGCCCCTTTAGATTTTCAGTACACTGAGTGTTCTTAATAGTTCTTACACTAATCAGATGGTACCTAAATGAATCCTGTGGGAAAAGTCGTTTTTTTGCAGCAACAGCAAGATTAGAAGATAAGTGTAAAGAGCAAATAATGTTTCTGAATTTGTGAAAAATACATCAACAAGGAAAAAAAGGACAAAACACCAAATAAATATGATGAAAGCATGCTATTAGACGCCATATAAAAAGGTAACAAAAAGAGCATCGTATCTGAAATATTTTTTCTTTTCATCAACAGATAGTTGTCCTTTTTCCTATTTTCAATCGTCTGATTCACATCTAAACTAAAATTAAAACAATATCAATAGAAAGTCCAATCATGTCACACCAACACAGAAAATGTCTGCAACAAGTCAGCCATGACAGTTTTAGATAAAGTGTGAAGTCTTTCAAAATGTATCACAGAATTGATGACATCATCTTAGTAAGAACTACAGTAGATGTCTATTATAACATTTTTGTTTAAACTTTCCTTTTTTTAAACTCATTTTTCTAATTAAACAACATATTGACTTTTACTATTTAAGATTATGTTTGAGAATTAACTTTATTTTTTATTAGATAGATTATTATTATTATATGTTAGCTTATGTAATGTTTCAGGAAATCTTTAGCAGGTTTTGTAGAGGTCTTTCAAAGAGGACAGAGTAGTATTGTGAATTTAGCTTCTATAAACAATTATGGTTTTATCATTATGCTGAGTCCATACCAAAGTTTTTTCATATTCTTATCATGTTTTCCAATAAAATACATGGCATGGCCTTAGAGAACTTACCAGTTTCATTTTAAAAGTAATTAAATGCGCTACATGAGGAAGAGCTTCTGTCAACTAACAGGACTTTAAGCCTGCCATCATCTGAGTCTGGAGGCTTCTTCTTGACACCATGGAATGAGCAGAGCAACAGCTTTTAAGGATGTCTTATAGGGTTTTTTCCTCATTGGCTGCAGTGGAATTTGAGGGTAACGCTCTGAGTGTCCTCCAGACTTGCCTTTCAGAAATTGTACATATTGCTTTCTTAAGCTGAAAATGAAAATCAATGTGTCAAGACTTACTGGAAGGAAGCTTGAGATATAGCTTCCCAGAATCTAATTCCAGACGTCTTAATGTGGCGCCCAAAGTAAGTGTGGTTGTAAATGGTGGATAGGCTGTCTGTGAGCAGAAAATGCAGCATTCTTATGTGCTTCAGTGGTAGCTGATTGTTATTGCTGTTCATCACCTTTTGCAGCTCTTCTCTTTTTTTCTTTGTTTCCTATTCAAACATACCTATGATTTAATTTACGCCCTTGTATGGGTCCAAAATGCCAGACATTTTGATGTACACACCATTTATGCGTGCTGCCAATCATTTAATGTCTTGGTTTTTGATGTCAAGAGTGGAACATAAGTGGTAAAAAAGATAGAAATACATCATTTTATATGGAACTTTATTTTGTCTAACGCCATCGAAACATCATCACAGTAGACTTTGCTATGACAATCTTATCCTTTACTACCATGTTTCACTTGTGACCCCACTCCAGATGTTTCTTTCTGCTTGACTTCTTAGTCTGTTGCTGGCATCAAACATAGCAAACACTAATCACTGACAGCACACGGTAAAAGCTGTTTTGTAGATGAACGGGTGGCAGAATGTGTTGGAAAGTTAGACTCCGTAACTCTAACATGTTACAGTATTACTGTTTCTCATATAAATTATGAAATGTCATAGACTTTTTCATAGGTTTAGTCAAACAGATGATTGTAAGAGCATGTTTAATAATTGACATATATAGATCTTTCAGATTTGGAATTAATTGAATAACATGTTGTACAAAGAACTGGAAAATTTTAGAGGAACAAAAATGGAGATCCATATTTTATATGTTTTGAAGACTTAAACAGAAACGATGCACAGCTTCAAAAAAATGAACCTCTTGTGTAAGTTTGTTTTAAGTGGACTTCACCATCTGAGATAGAGTTGGAGGCGAGTTGAGTTCAGTGGCACTTTTGTCAAAGCTTTCATCTTAACACCAGCTCTGTAATTGGCAATCTTTACTAGGTGTTCAGCAACTTCAAACACTTAAAGTGTCTCGAGAGCTTAGGTTTAAAAATATTTTCAAAGTCTGGTCAGACGTTTGAGTCTGTGGATTGACTTGAAATGCAGTGTTTTCCACAGTTCTGCAAAATAATTTTCTTCTTGTTTCGTAATACACAGTAAATTTAGAAAACTCAATTAAATAGTCTAACTCCATTGACATTCATTTATTTTTCTGTAGTTAGACTTTAACGACTGATTAAAAATTGATCAAGAGAAATAAAGAAAAAAGTTTATTGTTTTAACAGTTGACACATAGTAGCTCTACGCATTTTCTAAAATACTGTATTTGTCAAAGAAACATCAATGAGGCTAATTAAATAATTAAAACAACAACAAAAGAGTGAAAAAGGCTGTGGAAACTCCAAGAGTCAAGAGGAAACTTAACAAGGACAACATTTTGATTATAAACAAAGAAAACCAAACAGAATATTTACTGATGGGGAAATCAACTAAATACAAAGTCGGTATGGTGATTACCAAACTTATGGTATTCATGGACAGCAGATAGCAAAACAAACAGATACAAACCGAGAACCAGACTGAGAATGTACAAACAACAGACTTCTTCTTCTTCTTTCGGCTGTTCCCTCTTCAGGGGTTGCCACAGCGAGTCATCCTTCTCCATCTAACTCTGTCTTCTGTGTCCCCTGTCCTCACTCAACAAATTCCAGATACAATAAAAATGAGTTCATTAGACTGGATGGCTTTCAAAGCGTATGGTTAATTTTACCAATGTACCAAATCTTACTGTAAACCTGCCATAATCATCCATTTACTGTCCTATTCTCAATTTATGCTCCATAGCAGTTCAAAGAAATGTCTGACTTAAAAAAAGCTTAATTAAAATAAAACAAAAAAATCATTGTGTGGTTCCTGGGAGCAAAATAAAAAGGAATAAAAGAAGGGTCAAATGAATGAAAGACTAAATGAAGTCTGATGGTGGTATTTTACTAACAGAGGGGTTTAAAACCCATCATTAACTTTAACTTTTGGTTTTAATCGCCCAAGCTATATACTGAGATCAGCACTGATAGTTCTTGTGGCAGCAGTGACACAGTTACAGCAGCAGCACGCAGCAAACACACACATCCACAGGAATTCTCCTGCTATCAGGCAGCTCGAGGCCTTTCTGTGGTTTTGACACGAGCTGTTGTGATGTGCAACAGTATGCCAGCTAGCTGGGTGGGAGGATGTAGATGTGTTCCTATACGCCTTAGTAAGACCGTAATCCTTGTCTTACACAGTGTATGTGTGTGTGGGTGTGTGTGCGCGTGTGTGTATGTCATGGTATAAACAGATTGCAGTTTTTGCTAAGGTAAACTTATTTTGAACCATGGTTTAGGTGTATATGTGTGACTAAATCCTCACTGGAATGTAACAATAGATGAAGTCATAAAAACTTTTCCGGAACATGTGATTTTGCTTTCACACTTTATGCTTGTATGAAAATATACTCTACTGTTCCTTCTTCATTTACAGAATGCCTATCATTTTCATGTTTCTAATAATTTTAATTTATCATCAACAATCTTCTGCTAGATTTAATTATCCACTTATAATCGTTTTTTTTCTTTTTTAACCTTCCCGTGGCCTTCTGGTCAAATTGACCCAAAGTTATAAAGACTAAGATCCACAGGTTACAAAGTTACAAAAATTCTCTTTCGATTTCTCTCTTTTTTGGGGACTTCAAGAGGGTTAATTAAAGGCAGATCTAATGAACTGTATTTTACAGGAGAATGCTTTTTGAAATAAGTGTAAAAGTCAAATACTGTTGAAGGTTGACTCTTGAGACCATAACAAAAACACAAGGAAAGAGGCAGTAATACATGCTAAAAAATGAAAGAAAAAACATCAGAAGAAAGGAATTCCTTAAAAAAGATCAGAGGCATGCTGGAGCTATAGTGGTTGTGACTTGAATAGTAATAATCCCAGAGACACAAAAACAGAGTGAAGAGGCAGGGAGTTTGACTTTACCCCTTAATAACAACAGACGGAGTAGAAGGCATTGCAAAGGAAATCCATTATTAGAAATGTTATCTAATGATTGCAGTATGTGGATCTGCATGTTATGAGTTGCATTGACTCATGATGAGACATCACCTCAACTGCAGAGAAAATTATCTGGCTAAATGCACATCCTGTAGTTGTTGAGGATGTTGTAATATCACTTCAGTTTGTTAATAAAACACTGCCTCAGCATTTCATTTTAAAAAAATTTCAATTTTTACACTGATTTACCTGTTGTAATAGCTTGGCTAACTTGAGTTTTGGGTGTTCCCACTCTGAGAATAAATTAATTTTCCGGACTACAAGGCGCACTTAAAAGCCTTCAATTTTCTCAAAAACGACAGTGCGCCTTATAGTACCTTACATATATAAGAAGTCATGATGTTTAAGTATGACTTTGGTAAACTACAAAGCTGCACCGCTTGCAGCATTAAGGGTCAGTTATAGTCACGTTTTGTAGCATCACGCGGGGCCTGACCTGAGCGAGCGGTGGAGGAGTTTATACTTGACGCTTATGTCGGTGCAGTATCCGTTGGTTTTAAACCATTTGATTATCTTTGTGATCTCTCATAGAGGCATCATATAAATGCTGATACAGGTAAACCAGCTCTGCTAGAGCACTGAAATCATCCATTTTTAATGAAGTGCAATCCGTGCAAAGTTACAAAAATGATGATGCGCATTATAGTTCGGTGCGCCTTATATATAACAAAAATTTGAAAATGGACCATTCATTGACAGTGTGCCCTATTGTGCGGAAAATACGGTAGGCTTAATGTTACACAACATAAATGCAGCTTTAGCAATGAATTGACTTTAGTTACTTTTATAGTAAACAATCCTTATAATGAGGTATACAGCAACAGATTGTTGGACAGAGACAAACACAGAGAACAAAAATAAAACAAGAGAAACCAAATCAGGTCTTTGCATCTTTCTAGCTCATTAAGAAAATCTGGTCTGCAAGAAAAAACAATAATATTAGCAATAAACCTTTCATATCGTAAAGCAAAAATATTTAACTTGATTTTTGCTGGGGTGGCAGAAGTCTGCTTCCATAATGTCACACATCATGATAGTAAAACAAGTACAAGAAGTGAGAGACAGACCTCCAGAGATTGCAGATCAAAAATACACAAAAAACACTGACTCATTGCAGACTGCCTCTTGCCTGGTTACAAGTTTGTTTTTATTACTTAAAAATACTTTGAAAGAAAAATGTTATTGAACTATTTTTTTTAAATGGTGAAGAGTGTTTATTTACTGACATGTTTTAATGTAGGAAAAAACAATTGATTAACACTTTGTCATGAGATGGTTGTCCTCCAAGGAAAGATGAACCGAAAAACAGTTTATTTCTATAGTCACTCTATAGCTCACTCGACAACAGGGAAAGCATTTTTATTGAAGGTATTTTTCCATTTTCTTATGTAAATGAGGAATTTGACACACCTAAAGATTCCTGTCAAATGTGTATGTGTGCATGTATGTGTGTTTAGTGTTTTTTGTTTGTGTCTCTGTGAGGGAGCTCCATCTGTGTGTGGACACACATCATTCAGCATGCCACCAAGTGAAGCAGAACATGGAAGAAATTTTAATCAAGGCTCTCACAGCGAGCCTGTTGGGTTTGTAGAGGTAAGTGATTGTGCGCGTGTGTGTGTGTGTGTGTGTTCGCATGTGCTTCTGTGCTTGTGAGCGTTGGTTATTGGAAATATTATCTGGGGTATTGTGATGAAACATTAAGACTTCTCCCAACAGTGATAAAGAAGCAAATAGTCTTGTGTGTGACCCCAGAGTGGCTCCTTGGGAGAGAAAAGATTACTGTGACTGGTTGGCTCAGTAGTAATAGTTACAAGGTCCATGCATGTTCGGGGTCTTTTCCTTTGCCCAGCACAGTAGACTGCAAACCAATTTCTTTTGTTTTGACCAGTTCTCACTGACTTCCTCTCTTTTCCTAACATATTCTTTAGTTTTTCACAGATCTTTTTTTTTCCTTTGTCATGGGTGTGAAATTGATTCCTTGTTAATTGTATTATTTCAAAAACAACATGCTTACATAGGGTCTCTTCATTTGGATTTTGTTTGCCTAAAACATGCAATTTTTCACTGGAAAAAGCACAACAGATTTAAAAAGTTGGTCAAAGACTCACTTACATCTACTATAGCATTTCCTTTACCATTTGGCAACAAATATTTTGCAATAAAATAAAAAGTGTTTATTTCAATCTATTCCTATGTGTCTTGAAAGATAAGCATTTATAGTTTGAAACACAGGAAACAATTAAATGCTTCACAAGCTATGTTGAAACTGGTCCCTTCAGTGCCATTTTTGTGTGTTCCTACCACAGCATAATGGGTTTCATTATAACTCTGTAAGTCACACACTAAGCATTCACGCAGCTTTTCACATGGTAATATCTAAACAGCGGGCCTTGGGGTGCGATATCACGCCATACTGCATCAAAATTGTGCAGTTTATGCAGTCAGCACCTTCAAGTAGCCTGAAGCACAGAGAAAGTCCTGTGATTGCAATCTATGTTGGTTTTATGGGTTTTCTTAGCAAATCTGTAAAATGTACAATATAGTGACCTACTGAAAAAGGGAATGGTTTGTAGATATAACTGCATCTCTTTTAGTTGTCACATAAAAGTTTTATTGCCACTGAGTACAAGTCTTTTGTTTAGGAAGAAACGTGCATTATATAACCGATATTTATACATATTTATGTAAGTTCAAAAGAAACAAAAAGGGGCTGATATGTTTTTCACTGATATTTCTTACAAAAGAGACTTATAGACACCAAATTATGTAAAGAATAACAGATCAAGATTTGATTTGACTTATTTCATCTGCTGCTTATGTGGTTGTAAGTTTATTATTACAACATTCCAATGGAATCATTACAATAAAATGTAAACTTCATATCTTTCAAAAACTGTTGGCAACTTGTTAAATAATGCTCAATGTCTAATTCTAAATGGTACCAAAAACCAGTTAACAATCATTATTATGTATATGTAGTTCCTTTATTGGGCACACAAGTAGTACACAAACAAATGTATAAAAAATACAATTATTCTGACATTAAACGTGCCCAGAGGCATACTTTCCAAGCTGTCCTTTTTCTCTCTCTCTTTCTCTCTTAGATTTTTGCAATTACCATTTTGAGATGGCCCTTTTCCTCGGTCTGGTTCCTCTCAGTCAGCTGTGCAGAAAAGAAGTTATAATTCCTCTAGACTCTGTGCCAAGGGGACAAACTCTTCTTTGAATTAAAAACCAAGATAAAAAAAATAATAAAATCTCAAGGTGATTATTCTGGTCCACACTTGTATTTTTTCGTGGTATTACATACAGCTAATATATTCCATCTTTTTATGATGTTTACTCTTAATGCCAAGCAAAATTTCAATCTTCCCGAATGGAGAAGTCACAGATTGGAGAACGGAGGGTTTCATACCTCCTTTACTACCCTCTTATTAACTCAGGCTCAGTCGGAACTAACCTCATACCCCCCACCGTCTGTATTAATTATGCTCCTGTGCGGATCAGGGAGGATTTATTAGATAGAGGGAGGCTTAAGATTGCTGGCATTTTGCTTATTAATGATGATCATGATAATCCCCTTTTCTAGTAGATTGGGATTTATTGTAGGGAGACACAAGACCTGTGTTTACACTGTTGGTGGTAAATCAATGTCAGATAAGGTGTTTGGGTTTTTTGTTGTTGTGTTGTAATTGTTTTGTTTTTGTTTTAGTTTTGCATGTTAGACACTATTGACCTCTTGACTAGAAACGAAGCTTGATTGACAGTAAAAACACGAGTCATCAGTCTTCCCTTTCTGCCAGTTTATAAACTAAACCTTTCACCCACCTGTAACACCTTTTGACCCATTTCCTTTCTTTTGTTCTTGTTTGTTTGGCTTTGGTTTCATGTTTCTAATTATTTAAGAGCTGATGCTTCATAGCCATCCTCATTTCCTTTATAAAATTTTCACGTTTCTTTCTTTTACCCCTTTTCCATCTTTTATCAGATGCCCTTTCCACTGAACAAAGCCTATATTTACATTCCATCACCCAACCTTTTATTTTTATCCACTGCAATTTTTAGTCACCAGCTTCAGCAATTAATTAAAATAAAACATCATGAACTCCCCCTCTCTTAGTGTCACTTTACTGATGTCAGATTATGAATATGTTGTATAGTAGAGGGTGCCAGCTGTGATGCAATGACAGTAAAAGTACGTTCACATCTTTATTCTGTCTTTGATCAGCATATTTGTCAAAACGGGCCTCTTCTAAAGACATAAATAAAGATAGCAAAGTAATGCGGTAATTGTAATAGGATATTAAAGCTGACAGCTTTTTGGAAACAACTCTGTGATCTTGTACAGGAACACAACACAAACAAAGTATTAAGACAGGGTGTCAAGAATATTTTAAATATATTTCCTGCAGTCCCAAATGTTTTTTAGTTACACTGGTTTCACTGCAAAATTCTCGCTCTACTACATTGCAGCAAATTATGTACATCACTGTGCAAAAGTTTTAAACAACCACAAAAGCATATTTTTATATTACTTAAGACTGTTTTGCAATCTTTTAAAGTGGCCAGAATAATAGTTGCTCAAGCTTCTTGAAAGTCTTTAAAATGTATTTATTTTCTGTCTAACACTTGAACCTGACCATAGCAACGGTCTGTGCACTGTGTGTCTGAGATATGAGGAAAGTGGATAGTGGAGAACAAAATGAGAAATGGCAGGCTAATAAAAATTATCTACAGCAAATAAAGAGTCTGACAGTCATGTCTGACATTTTGGCACACTAACTATAAGTGCACTGGTCCCTCTTTTTCAAGTCATTAGTCCTGTAGTGCAAAGGTACTAGGTGACTCCAACGAAGGATTTTGTGTTTTTATGTGTTTGTGTGTTGTAGTCCTGTTCAGCATAGAATTGGGAATGACATTGCCATTCTCAATTGTGTTTTTTAGGTGATATGTTTGTTTTTTAGGGGATATGTTTGGCTCTTCTCCTCAAGCAAATCAGTCTATTGCCTGTGTATTTTCATCCTATATCTAAAACAAGAGGTCAATAAAGCCATATGAAGAAAGGGCCTAGATGAAACAACATTTTTTATATAGTTCTTTTTTGTGCTATTTTTCATTTTTGTAAAAATCTGGCCTAGTTATATCAGAGTAACAGTGAGTTTTGCACATCTGGTACAGAATTTCTAGAGGGTGTTAACTGCTTTGGTATTCAAACAACACCACGAGATGAGCGGAACACCCTTGCACTCAAGTGAAAGAGGAAATGGGGGCAACCTTTTCTAACCACAATGATGCCCCTGCCATTGAATCCTCTTTTGTCAAAGCTTGTCAACTCCACTGTTAAATGACACAGATGAGCATAAGTTTGAAATATGGGACTTTTGAGTATCCCACTTATGGTGCTTTTCCTTTTTTTCCCAGATTTGTCACAATATGTTTAGTTTTCGTATTGTTCTAACTTTAATTTAGCCTTTCTATGATTCTTTAAGTTTAACTTCAAGACATTGAATGGAATTACATTTGCATTTCATGCATCACAGAACAATGTCAAGCTTTTCTCCTAAAAATGTTAAATATCCTGGAAACATGGAGCTTTCAACTTCTGTCACACTTGAAATATTTGCAGTAAAAAGAGATATTCACAATCAAAATGTATTTTATTAGAATTATTTTGTCAGTTTTAAGTCATGCAATCATATTTTATTTACTTCTTAAATCTGTATAGATGTAAACAGAGAAATCAGAAAATCCCTGATGTTTGATGCTACTTGATGTAAACTTATGTTTACTTACTTTTTACTTTTGTCGTAACTTAAAGGATCCTTTAAACACTTCAGCATCTGATCCTTTTGTTGATGACTCTGTTGATGTAAAGTTTGAACTGTTAAGTGCTTGCTCACCATCTTTACAACTTCTCTTTTTCTCGTCATTTTTGTAGCATAAGAGACCAATGTTAAAAATGTTTAATGGGTCTGCTTGATCCTTCAAATAAAAAAAAAATTAAGATAATCCTATTTTTCCAGACAAAACAAACCCCATATGCTCAAGCTCGGGGTTTCTGCGAGAAACTGTGATTGTACCTGACTTTGAAAAACTGCAAAAATTTAGTTCAGTGATGTGTAGGTTGCATAATATAGTCAACTTGGTCATAATATGCTCATTTGTGCAGTCAGGATAACTGTGGCTCATATGAAGTGTCCTAACATTCCTCCTTTCCCATTCCAAATCTGTTTCTCAGAATGCCATCTGTGTGATTTGGTGATTACAGGGTATGGCAAGTCTGGGTATTAGACCATTTCAACACACAGAAAGTGGAGTAAATGGAAGAAGTAAAGCAGATGTGACCCATTTAAAAAGAGGTAGCTGATTAAATGAGACATGTGTCATTGAAACTTGTATAGTCTTGAATTAAACTCAATAACCCTTAAAACATTTTATTAATGGGTGGGGGATTGTGCAATACAATGGCAGTTCACAATAACACATGCACACACAAACCTAGTTTAGCTTTCATCAAGCTTATTATACTTGGCTGGCAGTTTTGGGGATTTTTTTAATACACACATTCCTTCATTTGCATTTTGACCATGATTAGTTGACAAATATTCTAATTTTAACTCTTGTCATGAGTTAAACTGACCCAAGTATTAAAATAATAATTATTCTGAAACAAACCATATTTACTTAACAATGTTTAGGATTACACAATCCAATGTTTTGATTTTAACCCATATTTTGGAAAGAAGAGTGGGGCAAAATGCTTTTATTTATTTGTTTTTTAGGGTGGGTCATATTTAATACCTGCTTTTCTACAAGTTTATTCAGGTGAAATGTTGTGAAGTTGCATTAAATGACTAATTCAATCAGTGTTATGCCCTTGGTTTTATTTCCACAAAAGGTGATGATGCTATTTCTTTCCTGATTACCAGTAAGTAATTTGAGCTTTTGATGATTCAATGCTGGTAATAAAATGTTTGTGGAGTTATACTTCTCAGTATGTGCACGCACATGCATTAGTTGGCACATGTTTTCTCTCAAGTGGACTTGTACATATTGCTTCAACCTTTTCCTATGGGTGTTCACATGTCCATCTTTGCTCAGGTTTGTGTGTGTGCATCTCTGTAAGGGTGACATTTCCTGTATCACGTTTCACTGCTTGTTTGATCTTCTCTCTTTCATCTTCTCTGCAAAGAAATCTGACATTACCAGGTCTCTATATTCTTCACTCTCTCCATTTTAAGTCCTGAGTACAGATGCCCAAGTGATCGTGTTGGTCTCTATGAGAATGTATGTGAAAGCTAAATGAGGGATGAATGGGTGTGTCCTCTCTACCCCAGAGTGAAAGAGAGTAAAATGTTCACTCCCTCCTTCTTTGCACACTTTGCATTAGTAAGAGTAGCAGATTCAGGAATGTGTATTTTCAATGAATTAACAATAAGGTTGCAGATTGGTCTGATGGTTAGCACTAGGCCCTTTCATAAAACAATTTCCATTCAGACCTGAGAAGCCTTCTTCCTGTCCCGGTGTGATTTATAAAAGAATGAGCGTTGAAGTCAGCTCAACACTGTTCGTCAGCTCACTACTGTTATGCCTCTGAGCCGCAAAGTAAAGCAGTGACAGACCTGAAATAGCTCATGTATAAAGGTAAGCTGGCATCACAAACTGTCGGGGTGTTGTAGTGATATGCTTCATGCCTTCTGTGGTTTTGAAATGTTGTCTTCATTTACTTTCTGTAAGCTCAGGTCATGGCAGACTCAAGTGGTGATGGATGAACAGCCAGAGACAGCTTGAAGAAGGCCTCATCTTTGGCTGTATCACAAAATTGTGTTGTAAAACGGACTACTGCCACCTATTGCAAAAAGGTCTAAGGTTTGATTCTCAGCTGGGGCATTTCTGTACACAATTTGCATGCTGTTTCCATGCATGTGTGAGTTTTCTCTTGGTAGTTGAACTTCCTTCCACAGTTCAAAGCATGCTTGTTTAGTTAATTTACATTTCAAACTTGACTTTAGGCGTGGGCATGGCTATATGTCTCTGTGTTGGCTTTGTAATAGACTGGCAGCCTGTACAAACTGTAACCCTGCCTCTTGCTCATACTCCACCCTGACCCATACTCTGCTTTTCACTCGTTAGCTGCTGGAGACAGGCACGTGTCCCTCCATAACCACATGTAAAATTATTTATTACAGAAAATACATGGATATTAATGGCAATATCTTAAAAGTATATCAACAGTCTCTTTCTTATATTTTTCTTTTATACATTTTATAAACTGAGAAAAAAATTCACAAGCCATTTATGAAATATAAAGGCAATTTAAGTTTTAAAGCAATCAAATTTGACTAGAAGATGCTTCCTATGTAAAAATGCCTTGAAAAGAAAAACAAGGGGAGTGTCTAATAAAAGAATAAGACAAGTGAAGCCAAATATTTTTGTAGTAAATTTTAAAACAATCTCAGCTGATGAAAGTGATAAATAAAGTATCAAAAACAAAACTATTATAAGCTCTGGAAAAATATGAACTACAACGAAACATCATCAAATTAAAACAATAAAATAAATCTCTACATAAATGGAGCTTACATACACAAAAAACTGTTCTGTACTACTGAAAAGTTAATAACAAAAATAACATTATATTATTGTTATTATAACAAATGTTAATAAAATTTCTGTATATAGTATGTTTCACAAATTAGGGTCCAGTACTGAAAAAGCTCTGTCATCTTTGGTAATTACAATATTTCTTTAAAAAGTCCCTATTTCAAAATTTCTAAATTCAAAAGAATTTTTAACTCAGTTCCTTGAAATCAAAACTCAGTTAAAGCCAACTCATCACCATGTACTGGTAATTCATCCTCTGCAGGTGGCAGTTTGGACTGATCTAATTTTCCAGTTTGAACTGAGCCAACACTGAAGACATCAGTGTGGAATTTAGCAGCTCATTAAATTCCAGAAACACATGTTTTTCTGCAGCAAGTCATGACACTTGTTAGTTTATGGTATGTTTGTCAAAAAGAATTAAATGCAAGAACAACTGGTGCAGTAAACAAAACAAGGTCATACTAATATCAGAAACAATCAATTGAATGGAATCAACTGAAATATGCCATCTCTTCCTGGCTTTAATACCAATTTATCATGGTATTGCTACTGGCAAAATTCATCAGTCTAATCTTATTAGAGGCGTCTAGATTCTAAATATAGTGCCCCCATCTCTTTTCTGGGCACACTCATACATATATAATTAGATTTCAGGAAAAATAAGAAGACGCATGATAACGTTTTAAATAATTATCCAGAACTTTTAATTTCAGTAAACAGACCACTCCAGTACTGTGACATGGACATAAATGATTTCAGAACGCTTATCTTTCTTGGCAGCAGTTATTACACACTGTAGAACTGAAACCCTTCTTATTTTGTATACACGGACAAACAAGGAAAACATGCACCCGTCCAAATCTTATATCTTCAGAAACACCTCCTTTAAATGATGCTAAAGCAGCCTGTTTAGTAAAAGGCCATGGGATGGCTGAAAGACTGAAATACCAGCAGACATATTAATGTGCAGTAGCTTGATGCAGGCCTAATTATCTGCACACAAACACTCAAAAACACACACTCTGTATGAGACACTCTGCTATCATGCTGTGAAAGGGTGTTGTCAGAGTGTTGTTACCAAGCCATAATGCTGTTTGCATCCCCTCTCACACAACAAAATAAAAACACTATTTAGGTAAAAGGGCTCTGCTTCCGTTTTCTTTTATATCTTTTTCTCTTATTTGCTTTACACTTCATTGTTTTCTCAATATTCTGCTGCCACCCTGTCAGTCTATTATTACACCATGCCTGTCATTCTTTACTAGTCACAGTCCACGTTTCTTTTGTCCCATGTGAATGTCATTTTGTCAGCCAGTTGTCATTTTGCCACATCGACTCTGTCTCTCTCTCTCTTTCTATCTCAATTTCTCCCCTTTTACCAACACTGAAAGACTAATGAGTCACTGCATGCTGAGTGATTGATGGCCAATGCGTACTAAACCCATCAAAACAATCTGAACAAAATCAGAAAAATCAAGTTTGAAGAGTGTTGACTTATTGTTGGAAGAAACTCAGCTTTTAGTGTCAATATGAAGATTTGCTGAATTTCAACAAAAGTTTGAAGACCCTACTTGCACAACTTGAAACTGGTACTGTTAATGTTATCTGTCAGTTTTACAGATAATGATTGGTTCTCTAGGTTTTCCTAACATAGCATAATAAAAATTTAACACATTATTTATTGACCTTTTCAGGTTTTCTCTAGATCTGCATTTAAATAGTCTGCTCTCTAAGCTCAATGATTTTTCGGTTTGGAAAAATAAGTTACATACTTACAAATATATGCTCATCCGCCCATTTTTTTTAACCGCTTTTTCCATACAGTGGCATGAGGGAATCAGTTTCTATCAGCGGACGTTGTATGACGCACAGTACACCCTGGACAGGTCGCAAGTCCATCACAGGGCCAAACAATATACTGTATACTGTTTGACCCAAAAATAAAGAGCATTATAATACTTTCAACCATTAAAGAAATAATGTATGAAAAGGTGACCTGACAGGTAGTTGCAATAATAAAAATAACTAAAAAAACAAGATAAATTTGGCTTCATTTAAGTTTATTTAATCACCTGTTTTGTTTTGTTTTGTTTTAAATACAGGATATATCCAATTAAGTTCTAAAAGTGTTTTGTTTTTTTAAATATGAGAAATACCATGTCAAACTGAAGCTATGTAAACATGACTGGAATTTGTCAGCTGCCATTTTTACTGTGTGGTATTAGTACAGAGATACAGTATATGCCTGTCCATATTGGTGGGAATCTTATACATGTGGGTTGGGAAAAACATTTAGTCATTAAGCACCTTGATCATCTTCAGAATTTATTGATTTAAAATGACATGTTTTCACCTATATTGTAAAATGAGTACAACAAACAGGCAGTTGAGGCAGTTTACATTGTCGTCATGTATTTGTTTTGCTGGCTTATTGGCAGAATTTGTATACTTCTACCAGTGATAATTGGGGTCTTTACAGTGTTATCTTGTGGGTCAGTAGCTGAATATTTTAAGAAGCACAAATTTACACTAAAACTTGGAAGATTTATAATGCTTATTTGTACTGTAGTTTATTTTATTGTAACCAGAATATGTTAAGGCCTTCACTGACTAACACATTTTTTTCACAGTTTAAATAGAGGCTGAACTGTATATTTGAAAGTGTGTGCATTGTATATGGCCTGAAATACAATCCTTGTAATCTGTTGTTTAGTGCTTAGCCATCTCATTTTGTTAAGTTTTATTGCGTATTGGCAGTCAAAATATTGCTTTTCTCAACACTGACAAAGCCATAAGAATAGCATTAAAAACTCATCATATAACACAAACAAATTCCTGAACAATAAGTTTTTGCCCTCGTACTCATACTACTTTCTGTGTCTCGTAAGAACACACACACACACTATTTATACGCACACTCACTCACACACATGCACACAGAGTGCACTCTTGGGAGTGCACTGGCATTTCACTCCAGCTCATTCTGTTATGACGGTGTTACACAACCTCCCAGACACCTCTCAGACAGATTGGCTTCTCATCTTTAAGACATCTGATAATGAATTTAAAGCACGGCCCTTGGCTCTGGTGTACCTGTGGAAAGCACAATCCCAGATGATGAAAGAGGCATACAGACACTATATGCCTTGGCAAGACATCATAGTGGAAATGAAAATAACTTTGTGTTGATGTGGGGGTAAATTGGCAGCTTTCATAAAAGGCATTCTTTCTTCATTGCAAAGTACTGTAAGAAATGAATGAAATTTGCGTTTCAGCATTGTCCTACCAAAATGAAAAATCTGCAAAATACTCAGTACACATATGCAGTACACAGTAGTGGTCTGAAGAGTCCATTCATCAGCAAGTATGTTTCCTCAATATCCAGTAACATAGTTATTCAGCATGATTAGGTCTCAACACTTGTGGAAAAACATGTGGATACAAAAATCTCGAAAAGACATCTATTGTCTTTTAATGGTGTTTATTTTAATTCTCTATATCTGTTTGGAAAATTTTTAATTAGACAGCTCCAAATGCAGTAAGACGAATTCATCACAATAACATATTTTGCATTGCTACTGACATTTTGGAGAAAAAAAAAATAAAATAATATATATATATATATACACACAATATGACCCCTTTATTTAGTTAAAAAGATTCACAATAGTTTGAAAAACTCAACTTCCATTAAATCAAATATTTGTAGCTCATGATAAAGACACACAAATTAAAAAAGACTGAGTGATAATGATAAGAAGTTTGTATTAAAAATATAAGAAGAGAGGGTCAAAGTGAGATTTTAATGAGATTTCCATGGAATAAAATGCAGCTACCAGATAATGAAGAGTGTTCTTTGACTTGTGGCGAAAATTAAAAGGACTCGCGCAAACTGTTTCACATCAATACACTAAAAACAGCAGAGCCATGAACAGGCATTCATTATTATCAAATAGATACAGGCTTTTAGACACTAATCCCAGTCAAATCCCTTTGGAGAACAATGATACTGGCACCATGACACAGCCGTTTGTGTGTGTGTGTTAGTCTGAGTGGAAGAAAGTGGCAAAAGGGTCGTGCCGAGTGTAAATCCCAGAGTTGTGCATTAACCGTCCCTGTGGTTGTGTTAGTCTGTTGGAACAGCATTTTACAAACTCGTGGGAACCTAAAGCAGTAAATTTAGCAAGCCCCCAGGAGTGGTGAGTCAGGAAAGCGAGGGTGGAAGGATGGTGTGTGGTGGGTAAGTTGGGGGGGCTCTTTGAAAACATATACTGCTCAATTGTCAGGGGAGGGGACTCCAGAGAATAGCCTGCCACCCACACTTTGCAGTTCACAGTGTGTTGTGATGAAGCAACACGTCTCCAGGAGGAGTTCTAATCTGAGACAAGAGCATATGAGTTATGGGTAATTTAGTCCTGGTTGGGTTCATGAAAACATACAGTACTAATGTCTCAATACACTGGGAAGATACTTGCAACACATGGCAAGTCCTCATTTAAAAACTGAAGGATCAAACATGAATGAAACAGGTGCTGTAGTTGGTGCCCCATATACAGAAATAACAAGCGATTGTTACTTGGAATAATGATAAATGATTCATGAAGATAATTATAGGTGCCAACAATTTTTCAGAAAGAATGTACACCACACACAATACTGAGAATGCACTATTTTTCCTTCAAACTTTAAGTTCAGTACAAAATCTACAGTAAAACTAAAGGCTAAAATGAGAGCAAAAGAAAAAAAAGAGAAGTAGGAGAAGAGAAATCAAAAGCAAAGTTTACGTAAGAGATTACTGTGAGGAAAAACTAAAGTATAAAAACAAATTTCTAAGGTCAAGGAGGGCTAACAGTGTCCCAGAAACATGCAGAGGCAAGGAGGATGAGAAGGTGGAGAGGAACGAGGGATGAGATGGATGTATAAAAAGCCAGTCCTGTGTGCTTGTGCCACTCCCCCTCCCCCAGAGGACAGAGTGATGGGGTAGAGAGATGAAAGGGAGACTTTGAAGAAGGAGTGATCCTTCCCTCGCTCCCTCGAAGGAGGAGGAAAAGGGATCAGAGCAGAGGCCCCTGACACAGCAAGAGATGTCAAGATACACACACTCTCAGTACTTTTCACATTATGCACTTGACTTCTTTTAAAAGTACTTTCGAAGGTAACTTTACAGTCCATTTTATAATGCTTTGAGCAGTTTTTTTTTTTTTTTTTTTAACTGACCGTGTGAGAGATTTCTTTAACACTCTCTTAGTGCTGACAGGTTTGTGACAGTATTGAGATATTAACAAAACATATCTTCACTTGCTACTAAAATTCAGGCTAAAATATTTGGTCAAGCTACAAAACTCTTTACCACAACTTACATACTTCAGACTGAGAACAGTTACCTAGGGTATTGTTTTGGACATGGAGCAGTAGAAAATTTATTTGTACTTGCTGCTTTTTGATTATATTGTTTTCCAGATTATCTTGAAAATGACAACACAAAATCCCATTCATTTTAGATATAGATGACAATGTGAATTAGTGCTTAGTATTGCAGATGGTGATGTAAGTAATAATGGTAATAATAACCTTAACAACACCTTTTAAATAACATTCTGTGACAGTTTGTTAAAATTTCTCTTAATGAGAGAAAAATAGAGAAAACCGGAAGAGGCCTTTTTTTCAAATACAGATAAGAGAGGCCTATTTTACAGTGTATCTGAAAAAAGGTAATGTGTTGTTTAATGTTATATCATCCAATTTTTGCCATTGTCACTTTGACATTTGTGGAAATAGAATGACAGCCATGCAAATATCAGTTTGTATATTACTACTAAAAGCTACATTTGTACATATTTCAGTTACTTAAACTCATTGACTTTCAATTTTTTGCTTTTTATATATTAGCCAAAAATGGCACATCTGTTTTGTTTTATCTTTTGAGTACTAGTATTTAACAAAGGAAACATTCACAGAAATACAACATAATAAATCTCAGTAGCAGGACAATATGAAGCATTGAGAATATATATATATATATATATATATATATATATATATATATATATTCCTTCCCATCTGCATTCAACAGATTGCACTGCATTGTTGCTACAGTTGTCCATAAAGGACAAACTAGACTTTTTTTGTAATGATGGGTAGTTGTACTGCTTTCATGCACTCAACTTTGTCCTATTTATTGTTATGAGGAGGCTGGAATCACTGGATGAAAGGTAAGGTTCAACCTGAAAAGGTCGTTGGACCAACACACACACACACACACGCATACACACACACACATACCCACGCACCCACTCCTGTGCTCGGTTAACCCAGCAGTTAATGATTGCAGACTAAGGCAGAAAGCCAGAGTAGGTAAGGATTCAAATTACATGTAGAATACCATACAATACTGAAATTTGAAACAGAGCTCTTCTATCTGGGAGGTGATGTTCTACCCACATCACCATATTACCCATATACTCATTGAATACAAGTTTTGGATATTCAGCCTTTCCACTTTTAAATCACAGACTTTACTGTACACACACACTATTCACTGTGGCATTCAACCTTTTTGATGCCCTCCTCACAATGAAAATGTGGAAAATTATAAAACTCAATGATAAGTCAAAAATTTTAATTGCTTTGAATTGTCACAGGAAAAAAAATGAGTGGTAGGGATCCCTGTGGGATTATCTAAGAGGGTTGGCCAACACAAAGGGTTGATTGATAAGGCAAAAATTGAGTAAAATGTGATTTTTAAGCTGAATGTAATTAAACCTGCAGAAAATTAAATTATTTCTTCAGTGGTAAATGGGATTTGATTTCCCTATTGCTGCTCCAAGAAGCTGGGTGGTCCAGTGATTAGCAAGATTGTCTTTAGAGGATTCATGTTCAAGGTCTTTTTCTGAAATACAAGTCCCTTTTGCTGGTGTTATTCAGCTTTCTCTGGGTCCCTTAAGAAGCACAGTAACAATGTTCTGATTATTAGCAGATCATTACCTCTGAACTTTTTAAGTACACAACACATCAATGGAGTTGCCCAGAATTAGAGCACAATTAGTATAAAAACCCTGAAGACCCATGTAAGACACTTCGCTTGATATATTTCAGAACATTCTCAGATGTTTGGTAAAATTACTTTAGGGTAATAATATAAATGGATATAAATGCTAATTAAAAATTATTAAACATAACATTCTTATTCACCTAATCATTTTCTGTACTGGCTTAATTCTTTTCAGGGTCGTGGGGAGGTTGTTCTTACCTTAGCAGTCAATGGGTGAGAAAAAGGTTACATTCTGAAAAGGTAATCACTTTATCACAGAAAGACACAAGAATAACAGTTCATGCACATGTATGTACGCTCATTTCTACAGTCAATGTAGAATCTCTTATTAACATAAAATGTATGGTTTGGTGATGGGGAAGAAAATTAAGGAAACACCATTTTAAAATGAATTTGAACTAGATATTTTCTTGCTGTTTAGACACAATGGGAATCCCTGCACAGTTATGCAACCCATAAACAAGACATGAAAGGCTATTTAATTATTTAATTAATTTTTAAAGTAGACATTAGTAAGTAAAATTGGAGAAATAATTGTGTGATAATAATTAGGCCATATAATTCTATAAGACAAACTATTAACTAAATAAATACATTGATCAAAAGATGGATGATTATTATTTTTCACTGTAAAAGAAAACAAAAAAAAAGAAGCTGATGTAATCTTATTGCATAAAATAAACTATTTGTTTTCACAGGCAGGCCACCCCTCCACTATGGTGCACCACAACATTTGCACTGTAGCTGATGAGTGAAAACAAACTAATCACCGGTTTTAAAGTTGCCCTTTCATGTTTTTCACATCCATCGAGATGGTGATGAGTGACATATGAGGTTTTAAATGCATTACAATTTGAATTTGTTGCTGTTAAATATACAATATACCAGAATTTGAAATCACATAATTTCAATGACATGTATAAAACATAACCTCTATTGTTGCTAAATAACAAGATGTCACATTTTATCTTTAAGTCACATGAATATGGTGGAATTATTTGTTTATTAACTGCAATAGGAAACATTAGCTTGGCTATGCATTTATACATTCAGGTCTGTTTTTATTTATTTTTCTAACCGAATAAAAACAACCCTGTTGTCTTGATGAGAAGATGAGCTTGACATGTAGCAAAAATCAAAGATGAATGGCTGAACTTATTCATAGTGAGTGCAATTACATCAGTATCTATTTTGCATTTATGCCCATGATTCAGCACTCAACACCATTGTCTTAGCCAGTGATTACTATTTGATGTTTCCCTTCTTGGCATTTAAGCATCAATTGATGTTACACTTCCAGCTTGCAACTGTAAGTGTCCCACTGCTTATTGATTAAAAAACATGTTATCTTGCAGTGCCTTTGAATCCCAATCAGGGCAGCATTCACTGCATGTTATTTTTGTTCTCACAAACATGTATCAACAATTAATTAAAAGGTCCTCAGGCGTTTTGGACATATGACAAAGCCATCTGTAATCTTCCTGAGCTGAATGAATGGATAGTGTGTAAACATTATTTTGTGTTATTTCAAGTGTATGAAGCTGTGTTTGTTTGCAGGAAAGGTGATGTGCAGCATGCAGTATGATTAGATTGCCACCAAATGGTCTGCGGCAATGAACTGCTATAAAAGCTATTCATGTACTGACACCAAAGAAAGCTTGTTCTTGTTGACCTTAGACGCTGAAGGCTCAGACTCATTAAAACAGGATTCAGGCAGTCCCTTTATGAAAAGATGACATGGCTTCCATAATGACAGTCAACATTTACAGCTGAGCAGATAACAGACTCAAACACACACATGCAATTTTGGTGAATCAATCATTCTGTTTTAATACCAGAAGGTCATTAAATCCATAGTTGAGATTGTTCTGTATTATTGTGTGAGGTGGACTAAGATTGAAAGGCTCTACGGATGATTGCATCTTGGGAAGAAGATTATGCTTTACCCCAAGAGGCATCTAACATTTCAGCTGTTGGCTTCAGTTGTTACAGAGTTGAAAAAGCAAAAAGGAGCAATAGATTCAGAACAGGAAAGAGGCTATAGATTAAAAAGGAACATTTACTTTTATGTATGGCGCTGACTCTTAATTCTGTTCTTTTCCCACCCTTTTCTGATTAATTATTCTCTAGTTTTTTTCTAAAGTCTTGGCCAAAATTGCAGAAAGTTTTCTCTTTTGCTTCCTCTACAAAAAGAAGACAAGATCATGCATTTTTTTAAAGGTCAGAAAAGAATATCAACAGAACAAATTGCTTGCAGTTGATACATAATTCAAAGCATAAAATGAAAGCTCAAGTGATAACATTTACTCTCAGAAGGATCATGCAACAAGTGAAGAACACTATAACTTGTGCAAAATAAACAAAGCTTTAGGGTTTAAGGGTATAATTTTGGAAAAAAAAGATAAGTAAGAAATTAAATAAATTATACCACTGATTCATAAGTCAAAACATTGTTTTTTAAGAAGTGACAGAAATCTTTACTACATAGAAGCAGGGGAACCATTGGTGATATGAAGAAAGCTTTAAGCTGTGTTTATGACCAATGAGGAGGTCTTTTCCTTTAACTTTGACGATAAAAGCCGTTTCCCTCCAGGCTCGTCTCAGTATTTTGTAAAATATTACACCAGCAAACAGCACCGTTTCTTTCTGTGTTTATTTTGAATTCTCATCAAACCCTCAAGAATATTCCATCAAAGGCAGCAGTAAATATTTGGATGACCCATAGGAAAATTCATGCATGATACAGGTCTGTTGCAAATTTATGAATTTGGAATATATTTGGAACTGTTTCACTTGTGCATAAATCTATGTGTGTTTGTATGTGTCATTGTGCTCCATATTGTAGATTCCTCCCTGTGAACGCACTAATCGCATACAGACAGAGACAGACAGGAGAAGAGAGAGAGTCCTGATTTATTCAGTTGAACAGCAGGAAGTAGAGACTGTGAAGTCAATAATTTCAAAGTTTATTTGCTATGCAACGGCATAGAAAATAAATATATACACAGAGTTTTATGATTCTTCAAACTTGGTCATGTGGGGAAGCCTACAAACCTGCAGACTGCAGGCCAGTAAGACCCAGCTGAATGTTGTGCTGTTCTTGCTTAGGTCAGTCGTTGTGTGAATTGCAATTTATAGCTCTGTTGTGCACATGTTTATGTACTTGTGTTTGTGTGTGTTTGAGGTGAATAATAACTTTTTCCCTTATTACCCTGGGCATGGCCTGGTGCTTCCAAGCTTCACTGACTAGAGTTCAATTACTGAGTTCCTTTTCGCCACTTTCAGTGAATAAGTAGCTCCCTGATACTTGTGTGTGTGTGAGAGAAAGTGAGGGGAGTGGTGGGGTCCGTGTGTGTGAGGTAGTATGAGGTTTCTACACTCACCATGTCCAAAAACAGTCAGAAATAAAAGCCTGCTGACACATAAGCTTCAGAGGTTTGCCATACTTTAGGCATAAATTAAAAAGCAGAAATGCAACTAGAGACACAAATGTACAAGGCACAGGTGCAAATTATTTGATGTAATTTTTTGTGCCATCTGTTCCATGATGTAAAAATATTACGGCATGCTTGCACAGTGGTGATGCAATGGTGTTTAGCTTTAAAGACCTGGATTTGGGTTATCAGTAAATGCCTGCAAAATAAAGATAAATGGTCTCTTGGTTGTTTTTAGCAACTGAGCTTGGAACTTGGAGTTTCTCTGAAAGAAGAACACTAAGTGAATTACCTGATGGGCTGAAATAATGGCTAGAGTCATCAGTTTAAACACACACACTAAAAAAAGTCAGTTTGTTCTTATTTGAGTGACATTTACAGAGACATTTGTCTAAGTAAAAATAATTTATAGTACTTGTCTTGCAAGTAGCCACAAAATGTAGCATTTTAAAAATGCCCATCTATGAGTGGTGGTTTGATAAATTTTCTATGATCTGAGTAAATGTCAAGGAATCAAGAACGAATTGTAAAAAGCTGCAAAAAAGATTTTGCTTTAAATCTACTTGATATAAAACAGTTATGTAGTACATAAACAATGGATGCCTGATTTGAAATCAAATCAATAAATGCAAATTTAAAAAGTCAGGTCCTTGTTCAACAGTTCAGTTTTGAAGGTAATATCTGGGCTGGGACTGCTGGTGGCTAACTGACAAACAACATTTGCATGGGAGTCTCCAGAATGTCTCAAAAATGTCTGCTAGCATTCTCAATTGAAAATAATTAATTAAAAAAACTGCTTCAAATCTGCTTATCTTCATTTCCAAAGTGTACTCCAGTAGATCAAATTATCAACATGAGGGCGTCTGCCAAGGTGAGTACAAATCGGTCTGAGGCAAGTATGACGTGGGCAACAAATAAGGTGCATGGTCTAGTTCTTAACACAAACATGGCCATGATTAAACAAAACAAAACAAAAAAAAAAAAAACAGTTGTTCAAAACAGCTACATGGCTTGCTGGTTGCTTGGTCACTAAGTGAGACTGCAACTGAAAATTTGCTTATTTTCTCACGGTTTTGAGTTACCAACTGTTCTCCAGCGGTCACAGCTCAGTGAGCACCTTTTGTTGCACCTTTTGGAGCCACAAAGAACTGTTGAAGAAAATACTAGCACAGTCATTACCACACTCAAGGCCAAAAACAAAGTTATGGAAAGGCTGAAGAAAATGAGTAAGATAGCTCTAACATTGACAACACTGACATCTATTGCCACTGAATATTTTGTCACTCATCATTTAGACTCCTTTTTGGTTCAATTAGTTCTCAAAATCTTGTTTGAATTAAAACTGTTTTTTTTACTGCTATGTGGAGCAAAATATTTTATTTTAGATCTGAGATATCCCATGCTTGGGATTTTGTTTGAAGTGTGATTATAGATGCATTGAGATGTATCTATAATCATTTTGTAATTGCACCACAGCCCGATGAATCATAATCGAATCAAATCATGAAGTGCCTATAGATTCCCACCCCAAAGCACAGTAAAACAAACACAAAAACAAACAAACAAACAAACTATAGAGTTTCAAAATCGATAAGATAAACAGTTTTGATAATTTCCAGTGGAAAACTGGAAAAAGATGAAAATACAACAAAAGAAAGTTATTTCCACAGATATAACAAGCTGTGAAGACAGAATGTGCATGTCCACTTTGTTTTCGTGCAAACCAGCAAATCATAATGCCTTCAATAGAGATGACCTATATGCAATCAAGTATCATAGCACCCCACACACAAGTAAGAATAAAGAAGAATAAACACCTCTACAGAAGTAGATTTCTGGAAGAAAAGTAGAAAGAATGGCAAGGACAGCAGAGGAGACGGAATGAGAAGATAAGAGAAAGAAGAGCAGCAAAAGAGAAAAGAAATACAAATGAGACCTAGTATTTTAGAAATGAAATGCTCAGATTTATGTTAGTCAGTCTGCTCTGCATCACCTTGTATTCATCAGTTCATGGTCTACCACTGCCTCAGACAGGAGTATGTGTATTTTTATAAGCATGTACACTTTATATTGTGCCTCTCTGAGGAAATGGCACCAAGGATTGGATAAGGATACAGATAACGACAGTTAGATGGGATTGTAAATCACACTGGCACACACACAGGCACCTTGCAATTCGACCTTGACTTCTGCAACCATCTTCCACATCTCATGAACATGTTGTGTATTAGTCTCCCTCTCCCTCCCACTCTTGAAAACTGATGTTTATCTATGTTACAGCAGATAACAAAGAGCATGCAAAACTGCTCAAGAAAGAGAAAGAACACAAAGTATGCAGTGTGTCAGGAAGAGAAATGAAAAGATATGAATAAGAGGTGTTGTTGATGTAGGGGAATGTAGGGGAGTTAGAAGAATGAAACTAAAAGTTGTCAAAAAATACACAATCTATCCACATAACAGAAGGATAGGCAAAAGACATTTGCAACTAAGAGTGCTCTACAATTTTCTTGTATGAAAGGAAAAATATACAAATGTATTGGGTCTGTTGTTTGGTCATTTAGCTTTACTCTTCAATTAAAGAAAAAGAAAAAGTCAATGGCCAAACTTTTGATTTCTGGTGAGTGAAACACTTTGTTTAAATTAGACTGTCCACTGAAGCAGCTATTTGTTTTCCATCACCATGTAGGGATGCTGATGCAGACGTATACATGTGCAACAGTGTCCTTTGTCTTAGGAGTTTCCATTGGTTATGGCATGCACTTTTCATTAACCAATTACTGGATATGAAAATGAATATTTGAATTTATTGTCATATTGGTTTGAGGTCAATAAATTTCCAAACTGACTTAAATGTCTAAATCTGATCAAAGATTAAAGGAGCTCAAAGTTGAACAATCAAAACTTGGTTTGTATGTAGTATGTCACAAAATTAATGTTAAGGCCTGTGTATGAAGAGAAACTAAAAATAAAGGTTGTGACTGAGTTGAGGTCAAATCAAAGCCAAGTAACTTCTTCCTGAGAAACCTGCTCCCTCTTAAGACAGTGTTTGCTTCTGCGATCAGACAGTAGTTGGAGAGTCAGGACTCGACACAAAAGGACACCTTGTACGCATCTCAGAAAATGTTGCTGACTTTGATAAAATGTTAACATTTGGCATCCAAGATTCAATGAGAACAGGTTAGTGTCAAAGTGCAGGAGCACTATCTGGATTTTTTTTAGAAATTACTTTTTTTGAGTCATCCTCATACAAAGTCTAAAGGACAGGATGTGTTTGGTGTCTCAGCTTTAATTTCCTTGAAAAAGTAAAGGCAGTTTCCTATTTCTGGCTAGTTTTACAGTTTTTTTAAGCTCATGCATGCGTCCTTCATATAAAACTTGACATTTTGTGAAGTGTACTTTTATATTTCACAATAAAATAGGTTTTCATAAAAATGTTTACTTTAGGTAAGACGTGGAAACTTCCAGTTGACTTAGGAATGCACATGCGTAAAGTTTGCAATTTGACTTGTTTCCACAGCAATAAGAATAACAAAAATATTTTTAAAATGTGCTTGTGTCCTCCCAATGTCCTCTCCAGGCACCACCAATTCTTGGCTTCCCACCTTCTGCTCTATTAATCATTGCTACAGTGATCCCAAAGCCCCACACTACCCTCACCCCCACCCCACTCCTCTCCCCAACTCTAAAGACAGGGCACTAGTGTAAAGTAATACTTGAAGTCAATGTGTCCTTGAGCACAGCATCAAAGTATTGTGCACCTTTTTGGCTATTAACTACAGATTGTGATGTCTAATGGACTGAAATTATTCAATAATCCTTTTTTCATATATATTCTGTTTCCTTTGTGGTACAGTTTAAATAGGCTTCTATAGACATTGCTGTTTTGAATCAGTAATGTTTTGATATTATAGAGTGATGGCTCTATCACTTATTGTGACAGCCATCTGATTTCTTTGAGTTGTGTTTCCAACATTATATATTTGTATGTGTGCATATGTATGTGACCAACCACCTCCTACACTGGCTCTATTAATAAAAGTATTATCCATTGTGACTCATTCTAACGCCAACTCTGACACACTGACTCATGCATCTGATACTCCATCCACAAAAAGTTGTTCTTCCCTTTCAAATAATAAAATCTAATTCTGACCTTGTGCAATAGTTTTCAGACTTAATGCAGATTTGGTTTTCTCATTAAAAGTGAGTTTCATTTATCAAGAAATGCATAATATTTAGACAAAAAATAAACTTGTGCTTCTCAGAACCATACTGATTTCTGAGGACTTTAGCTGACTCTTTGCCAAATCGGTCTTAGGTCTTCTCATGATAAAATTGTGCAACTCATTAAAACTTCAATTGGCCCTTGGATAGAGTTTTATTACAATGAAATAGGACTAATTTAATTTAGTAATTTGAGAGGTTCCTCTTGGCCACAGCTGTACCCATTATTTCTTCAACTAAAATATTCCTAACTTGTTAAGATAAAACACTCCCTTAGGCCTCCTTCTCACAGAGTTACGACCTTGCTACGCTCTCCACAACCTATTGGAACGTGGCTGGATCACAGCAAATTTGGAAAAGTTTCTTTAGTGTAAAAGCAATCAGGACACTGCTCTTAGTATTTGAAAATATTGTTTGCTTTTTTTACCCTAAAATTCTCTACTGTGCCCTCAGCAATGTTTGTTCATTAGCAGCATGTTCCAATGACCATACAACCACAACTCTCTCAGACAATGTCAGAATGTAGCTCCAAGCTAGAAGATTACACCACATCCAACGCAACAGTAGTGAAGCACAAGTTTATTTTTTGTCTAAATATTATGCATTTCTTGATAAATGAAACTCACTTTTAATGAGAAAACCAAATCTGCATTAAGTCTGAAAACTATTGCACAAGGTCAGAATTAGATTTTATTATTTGAAAGGGAAGAACAACTTTTTGTGGATGGAGTATCAGATGCATGAGTCAGTGTGTCAGAGTTGGCGCACAACACTACTGGGAAGACCTTATCAAAACTCTGCAAAGACTTTCATTGTTCTGACTGTTATACATTGTAGCACAGTCTGTAGCTGGTGTGAATGGGGCCTTAGGTAAGGCAATCTGTCTTAGTTGGAATAAGGACATGTTTGTTTGACATATCTGGTATAGCTAAGCTACCTGGTTAGTTTCTTAGCTCTGCAGTAAGCCCAAAGCAAGGTTTGTTTTAGTTCTATTAAAATTTTGACAATTATAATTTAAAAATGTTAACCAAAGCATCACTGTGGTTGTGATTTGTTTGATAATATGGACAGTCATTCTGTAAATAAAAAAGTTATGCTCTCCATTTCTTGCATTCATATTTTTTCAAGGTGAAATTTCAAACATAATAGCTTAACAGAGTGTGCAGAGAAAGATACACAGACACAACTAAAATCCAAACACAAACTGTGTGATGTTGATTCATGGAGATTAGAGCTGAAAAATAATCCTATTATCCTGTTGTCTTTTTTCCCATGTGTTCCATTTTACTTGACACAAAGAGAATGGAAGTGCTAATGTGTGAGTGCTGTGAAAAAACAGGGAAAGCATATGTCAGATCTCTTTTTTTAATCAATTTCTTTAAACAAGGCTATACAATGTTAAAAACTGTAGATTAACAAATGTTTTGAAATAAATGTAATAGCATAAAGTGAGCGTGTTACCAAGATAAGAAACATACTTTTTAATTAAGTGACATTTTATCACAACAACCACAAGAAATGTGAAACAGGTAAAAAAAAGAAACACTGAGTTACCAGAATTGTAACTTACAAAACAAACATACATACACATATTATTGACAAGAAGGTGTTTCCACCCTTGTTCATCACTAAGCTGCAATGGCTTAGAGAACCTAAATGCCATGGTTGAATGGATCCAAATGCACGAGACAAGTAGCTAAAGATAACAAAGCTTTTTTTTTCTTCTTTTTTTTTAACAAAGAAACAAAAGTCAGTACCACAGCAAGGGAGCTCCAGAAACTAAAACTATGTATGGTCAGGACCTGAAGCAAAGTGAAGACAAGGATCTGGAAAACAATAAACCAAAACTGGCAATATATTTACTGAGGAAGTAATTATAAGATAAGCTGCTGGTGAGTTGATTGAAAACTGAAACTTGCATGACTGATAGACAGAAAATAAATTTAACCAAAAGCCAATGGAGCACTTTGCCACAATAAAGCAGTGATGATCAGATAACTACAACTCGGAAATGCAGAACATGAAAACCAAAGACTAAATTCATACACAGCAACACAAAATTAGAAAAAAAAATTGGTTTGGACATGTATCACAAAATATGACATTTTTTTCCTCCTTATCAGAAGTGCTGTATTATCTGCGACCAGTAATTTTTCTAATCTGTTTCGCCAAACATGAGTCTTAGTGGTTTTCAAGAAATTATACACTTATCTTGTCTACATAATGTTGACTTGTGCCTTGTCCTTCTAAACAGCCACTCATCCTTATACAGAAGTTCCCAAATATTACAGAAGAGAGTGTAACTAACACAGTTCATCATTCTGACCTAATACTTAGATTCTTTTAGAAGATTTTTGTTTGTTTCTTTTTAGTCTTGATGTATCTATACTATACTTTCACACAATTACTTTAAAGTTCCCCCACTTCAGATTGTGTGCATGTGTGACCCAGGGGCTAATGGTTATAGATGAATATTTAAGGCTCATATGTCCATTACAGTCAATGGAAAATCAATAGCTGTCATATGATGAACCTAAATGCAGGCTCTAAAAGCATTCTTTGCTCTCACACTGTTTAGGTTAATTCTTTCCCTTTCTAATCCTTATATTCCCTTCTCTTCCTCATGTCTCACTTTGCTTCTTTGCACTCCATCTGTGTGTCATTTCTGTGCCTCACCACTTTTAATTCCTTGGCTGACTGTCAAGATTTATATATAGATGTATGTAATTTTCTAGTTGTTTGTAATTAGCCCTCTTTCTGCTCTTCTTGAAGTGATTTTTTTTTTCTTCAGTCCTCCCATTTCCCCCCCCCCTTCCATCATCAAGGTGTTTATTTCTGTGCACAGCCTAGTGTCCACCAGCTAAACTTTATCAATAGTCTTTTAAAATATATGGAAGAGGCACAAGCATCAATGGCAGCTAAATTGCCTCATTTTGCAAACTGTCTTTCCCTCACACACACGCTTACTCACACACACACACAAATGCACAAAACAATTACCCCTGAAGGTGGAGGTGGTGATGGCCTAATACTTGACTCTTGCAGCTAAGTGTTGACCTATTGCCCCCAAGCCTATAGCTGCTTCTTAATGACTTTACCTTCTTTCTCAGTTTCTATCCCTCCTTCTCCTTTGCCCAATCCATCACTTCTTTCTGCGTCTCTTCAGCTGTTGCCTCACATCAATTTTGACCCTCATCTTTTTTTTTCCTTCTCAGTCTTTGGTTTTTCCACACATTATCTGTATCACCCACACAGAACTAAAGCAATTATCAAATGTCATTGAATTTTGTTCTTTGATTGTGCGTTCATATATCGCTCACCCAATTACAAAAAGATTTCCTAGCTATGCATAAATTTTGGTTACTCTCTGTGAGGCATTCATCCACAAATCCACCTATAAAATGTCTGTCAGGTCAAATTTGCACACTCATTTTGGAGTACATAAAGCAATTTTCTTCACTCCACCAAACTTGGCTGAAGTTTTTCTTTTTTTTTTTTTAGTGCTGCAGCTGCAGGGAGTTTTGGTAAGCTGGTCAGGAGTGCACGAGTGCATGATTCATCTGATGGAAATGACCTATGGATTCTCAATAAAAACTTGGTTGTATTTGTTGTGAAGCCAATTATTTAATCAGTTAAATCCAACTGCTTTGCTGTCTGTTTATAAATACATTTTTTTCTTATAGTGTTAAAAAAAAATCACATTCTTAAATTGACTTGGTTTGAAAAATTTATGGTTGTCATGTAACTATCATTCCTTGAGCTTTTCTGTCTATGGAGTGCTTTCTTTATAATGGGCATTGTTGTGTGCTGCTGGGGTAGGCTGACTGCGAAAGAAACAGTATAATTTTCAGTATTTTACACCTACCTGCTTTTCTTCTGCCCTTTGCTCATCTGTTTTATTGGATGGTAGTGGAAGGTTTTAATCTTTTATGTATTATAGATTGCCTGCATAGAAATGAGTCATTTAAAATGATTGCTTATACTTTCAATATTTATATTTACTGCAATGCTAGAGTAATAAAAACTAACATAAAACAAGATTCACTGAGATTCCACCTGCCTTTTTAGCTGAAATGCATGTAAGCCTGTGTTTACTCCATGTATTATATATTTAATCAGTTTTTAAAAAAAAAAAGAAAAAACAAACAAACAAAAACAACAACAACAACAAAAAAAACAACAACCACCTGATGGCTGTCATTACCTACCTTTGAGAGCGCAAACATGTATCTGCTGAGTAAATGTTAGGTTGCATGGACAGGCATGCAGTGGTTGCCATGGTAACTGATCTATACTGGATGTTGCAAAACCATTATCATTTTATTTTTACATTTTTTGTTCTATTTTGTTGTTGATAATTTGGCACCTGACAGCTTTTGTGTTTGTGAGTTCTGACATTGGTGTAACTGTTTATTATGTGTACAAGCAGCTTAATTTAGAGTTAGTGTTAGCATTAGATTCCACCAACCCTAATTGTTATTGTTGCATCACCTGACATCAGTGTATTACTTTGGGTGTGTCTAAACACGTACATGTTTGTGTTTGTTACTCTTCCAGGCATCTCACTAAAGTCAGAAAATGAGTGTGGATGAACTGTAGCTCTGCAAACTCTATTTCTTGCCTACATACTGTAACGACAGCACAGAAACTGGGTCAGGACTAGAGGGGCAGAACTGATGGACTGTCAAGGAGCTAACTCCACTTTTTCTCAAACCACTAGCCTTGATTAGCATGAATGCTAATTACAAAGTAGGTAAATAATGATGTATGTATGTATGTATGTCTGTTTAAAATAAAAAAAGCACCTTCAGGATTATGCGGTGATTCAGAAGGAAGTGCAAAAAAGCAATATTATTTGCACATTTCAAAAACAAAATGCCGCAGTAAATATCTATAGAACTTGAGTTGCAAAGACTGCCAGTATGTTAAGGGAAAAGAGCTGAGAATGTGGAATGATCATATTGTGATGTTTAGAAACCAATTATCTGCAAACAGTGGTTCCCCTTGAGACCACTCACCATCCTGTAGATCTGTGTGTTTCAGTGTCTGCTTGTGCAGGATTGTGTTGGTTTGAAATAAATTCCCATTCTGACATGTTTTTGGAATCAAGTCAGGAAAGAAAGGTTTAAAAGAAGTTTGCATCCAAAATAAGTAAGTATGAAAATCTGACTTTATCAAAAAATAATCAGCAGAGTGAAGTTTTACAAAACATGAAATTGGCATGGGCCTTAGAAACTAGAATCTGTGCTTCTTTACTTAAGTGCAATTGACTTAATTTTGATTTCTTGTGGGATTTTTTTAGTTGTTCAGCTTTTTATTCATAGATACATAATTAGGGAAAACATTACAGCTCGAAAGACTTTAGAAAAAGCATTATCACCCTAAACAAGAATTCAGGAGCCCATCATTTTCATTTCTGCTGCAGCTTTTCTACAATTTAAAAAAAAAAAATAACACATGTCTGCATTTATACATTTTTATAGCTTTCTGTCAAACTTATGTTTCACAGTGTCTGTTTGTATGTTTATAAGACCCTGTAAGTATACATTTCAGGTGTATGTCAGGCTCTGACTGTAGAGCTCCTTATTTGTCCTAAGGAACATTGGTTGGAAATCAAATTTTGCATGCATAAAAATGTTTACAGATGCAGCTGTGAACTTTGTAGAGGTGGTATCAAGACTCTAACTCCGGGCCTTTTTAGGTTGGTCCCCACATCCTCATAACTGATCTACTAATTTTTACAAATATGTGTAAGTTTAAGCGTGTGTTGTGCTCATTCATGCAGAAGATCAGTGTTACATCTGATATACACATCCACTTGAATTGCTTACAGAATTTGTGTTGATCAAGAAGAGAGCAGGAAAAAAAGAAACAAAAATAGAATTTAGAGAGAAAATGTGAATAAGCAGTGACATTTCTGCATCTAAAATGTGTGTAACTGAACACAATGTAAGCAAGATTTGATTATCTTCATAAGATAAAAATTACCTTATGTCTTTGTCAAGCTGATGTAAACAATTTTGATCTACATAAATCCATGTATGCATAAATGTAGTAACAACTGTGGGTTGTTGCTATGGAGAAAAAGCTTCCTGGTTTTAAAACTTTGTTTGTAGTAGGTAATTTATTTAAAATTTTGTATTATTATCTCTTCTATTTTTGGTTTTTATGTTGTCAACCATTTTCCAAAAATTTGACATTCACGCACTTTGATTAATTCAGTTCTTTCAATTCAGTTCAGCTTCTTTTAAAGCATTTTTCTACATTTCATAAAAGGAGCCAAAGAGCAAGACGAGCAGTTTAATGTTTTGATAGCAATAAATCAAACTAGATAGCATTTTAGGCAATGAAGGGAAGAACGACAACAAAAACAATCCAGTTCAGCTCCTTTTGCAGCCCAGTTACATTGTGAAGCACATTAATGACAAATGGTAGCTTTTGGATTGCTGGTTTTACTGGATGGCATGGTATAATCATCTTCCCTTAACTTCTTTCATGTGTTCAGCTTATAATTTTCCAAGTGATCATAGACACTTTATCATTCGGTAAGTCCAAATGTGCGACAGCTCATCAATAACCAATAATGCCACATCAATAGAGCTCATCAAAGCAATACATCTCTCAAGATATATTGTGATATAAAAAATGTGGGAAATTATTGAGGTAATGAGTCAATAATAGGTCAATAATAGATTAGCTACAAAAAGCTGAAAAACTCCTCAAAATGTAATATTAATAATATTCATTACATTTGAGTCAAACCTTCAGAGGCTTTACAGCCAGGTCTCTTTTCCTGCCTAAACATTGTTTGATAAAATACAAACAAATGTGCCAAAGCCAAACTCCACTCAGGTTTGCAAAAAGCACAAAAGCTAGATTAAAAATCAACCAGTGTCTTGTCAGTACTATGGTTGGTGCAAATGGTTGTTTTTTTTTTGTAACTCTGTAGTATTTTTAGGGTGGTCTTTGGCAAAGATGTTTGTTTTCTGTTGTAATCAGCTTCATTTAGGAATCCTAGCACTTTGTGAATAATCTTTCCATCAGCCTTCCACTTGTTCAACCATCTGTCATTAGGAAAAACTTAGGCCACCACATTGTTTCTGTAGAGTGTTGTGAAACAAAAAGGATGAAAATAATATATTCTTTTGAAAGGGACATGTGATGTTGCAATAATAATTTGATTTAAACACATTAACAGAAAAAAAAAATTTGTACCTAATAAAGTAGAAAATGGGAATATTTCATTAAGACAGGAAATGATCTGGGCATAACCTTGGGGTGGAATTGTTAAGGTTTTTAACAAGATTATTCTTGTTTTTGTATGATTAAAAACAGAACAACTGACTCACAGAATACAGAAAAACAAGATTAGTAAAATGGCGACATAAATTATTTAATTAAGCACTGAGAACAATTATATTAGAACCAGTCGCAGGAAGTACCACATTCCCCAGCCTGTAGAGTTAAGACTACAGACATGAATCTTCTAAAACACACTTCCTCAAGAACCCTCTAAACTTTAAAGACTCAAAGTGACAGAGGAGAAGCTATCTGTTCTGCATAATCCTCTCTGTGAAAAGCCAGGTAAAGTTTCTTTGAGCTTCACCCTAAATTTTCTTGCAGTTGATACAGTTGTGGAAAGTTTATTTTCAGACTTTCAAACTTTGAGTTGACTAATAAAACTACAACATATGCTCAGCTCTTGTAAAAGATGGATTTCACTTATTCTGCACCAGATTTTATGCAAAAAAAAAGTTATTAGAAACAAACAAACAAACAAAACATGGTAATGGAGTTTAGAGCAGTCCATAAAGGTTGGGAGGTATTTGTTCCAGGTCAGGATTGGTAATGCAAAGAAAAATAATTCTGACTTACTGATGTACAGTAAGAGCATGGTTGTGTTTGTGTGTGTGGGCGTATGTGTATGCTGGCTGTTTCTGATAAGTTTCCTGGAGAGACTCTGGTAGTTATAAAGTATACCCACACACAGACCTAGATGCAGAGACAGTGAGAGACTAACACCCCCACAGACAATCACTTACTTACAATCATACAAATTTGCCCAGAGTGTTCCAATAGTAGCAGATGGTTTTTTACAACACATTTCTCTCTCGTTATGCATTTCTTTTCCCTCACCCATCTCCTTCCAGCTTTTAACCAAACTTTTTCTTCTAACTTTCCCTCTGTCTTACCTGTTTTTTTATTCATTCTCTTTTTCATGCATATCATTTCTACTTTTGGGATGCTGCTTGAGTGTGTTTCCTGTGGGAGGTTACTTGAGTTGACAAGGCCACTAGCAATGCCATGCTATGGCACCTTGATGTTGTGCCAGTGTGTGTACTTTTGTGTACATGTGTGCCCTCAGGACTATGCAAAATGTGTGTGTGTGTGTATATATATTTGCATTGGTGTATGTATGTGTGTGTTTGACATGGTTGGCAACGGGCCCTTGGAACCTTGTCTGCATGCCAGTGTGGCTCAGCCTTTTTAGGGTATTATTTTCAGGCAGCAACTGATGAGTATCTATCTATCTATCTATCTATCTATCTATCTATCTATCTATCTATCTATCTATCTATCTATCTATCTATCTATCTATCTATACTTTAGTTTCCTTAGCTTTTTAGCAAGTTCTCCTTCTATTTCTGTGATTTCAAGCAGAAATAATACCACAATTGTTCTAAATGCCATACAAATAAAGGCACATCAGCAGAAAAAATTGAAAAATGAGGTGTTAAATGCTGGAGCAGATGCACAGACTGGGGTAATGACAAACTGCATTTTCTCTGCTCTCACATTCTGTCTCGTCACGCTTTCCCAAAATATAACACAAGAAGTGAACCAACCAAAATGGCTCGGAGCTAAGAAGAAGAAAAAAAACCCTCTAAGGGTTGCTCTTTTCCTCTGCCACTTATCCCCCATCTCCTTCCCACCGTTCAGATATTTTATCCTCTCTTCTTTAAAACTCACCTCTCTCTACCTTTCTGTTTCCTACCTATATCTTTGATTCCTCCCTTCCATCCCAGTTGGCATCTTTTCTCTTTTTCCCCTCATTCAGCCTTTTGATCCATCTCTCTCTGAATCATTAATGCCTGCAATGTCATGATCTGTGTGGATGTGGGATGAGTTCAGAATGATTATTCCTTCTAACTATGTTCACTTGATCTCCCACTTGCTGCTGTACACTGGCACCACACTCCCGACTTCTGACACAGTTTATCATCAGATATTCTCTAAAAAGCCTCAAGTTAACCATAAAAATGGTATAAACATGTTAGTAGGTGGTGCAGCTGCATAGATGTTGTTGCTGTTGCAATCTTGCTCTCTTCGATAAATTGTTAGTATCATCTCATGGGTATTTTCTGTTCACTCAGCAAACAACCATATGGTTGTATTTTTGTGCATCTATAAGCATTGCCTTCAGTGAATCATTTTTAGTTTTTATTGCAACATATTATGCAAAACATGGCCCACATTCTCTCAGTTTACTTTTGATGCCAAGCTATCTATTCTTTGTTTTCTTGCTCATAAACAGGGTAAAAAATTGTTATCTGTGTTATGGATTTACACAGAAATTCAGATTACAAGAATCTCCTGTATTTGGATTTACAGTACTTACTAACATTTCATTGTATGAAAACTACAAATAAAAGACTTGCTGGTTTCATGCCAATTTTATGCCGTAAAATTAATCAAAATGCAGCTATGGTGTTAATGTCGGACAAGCTTTGCTGCAAAACATGTACATGTTATATGATCAACATAGCCACAGCTTTACTTAATACAATGACCACTGTTGCTTCAATTAGATTAGATTATCTGCAGCTAAATAAGGTTTCTGTGGATTCCTAAAAAACTGACTGAATTTAGTCACTGGCTGAACAAAAATATATCTGAGAGTGAAAAGACTAATTGTTCAACAATGAAGAGACTCTTCTTTATAATCAGCATTTGATTCTAGTCAAACACATGCAGTGCCAGTCCCACTCTAACTTCTTATACATCAAGTCAAGATCTTTCTTTTTTCAATAGACGCATACCAGCTACAGTACCTAGATTAAGTATTTTTCATAAAAATCTATTATAAAATTCAGTAAGCTTCAAGGGTGCAATTTATCACAAGATTCAGTATGAATGTAAATGTGTTTCCAGGTTTCAGCAGGTTAAACAAAATAATTTGTCAGCTTAATTATTGATCAACTCAATTTGATAAGAAAATACAATATATGAAAAATCCATTGGAATTGTGCAGTTAGATGAATCTGATTCTGGATTAAAACTTTGTGAAAAAAAAACTTAGACCCATAATATAAAGCAAATTTGGCATAAATGCCTACAATTATGAAATTATAAAAATATCAGTTTGTTATTCTAACAAAATCTCCAAAGACGTGTGACTCTTTAAGCATAATCACTTACATGTGTCTTCTTATATTATCTGATAAAAGATTAACATCTGGTGGGGGAACATGGGAAATCAATGCAGAAAGAGTTAAACATTTTGTGCTGTGTAAAAATTTAGTGGAAACAAGAGATGCCATCTTAAACCTGACAAGCTTTCTGGTGTAAAGGCAACTTAAGAATAAATGTCTATAACTAACAATGTATAAAATTAAGAACATGTTCAACAGTTATCTACTTTTACAAACATAGGTAAATTCAATCACTTTTAAAGTCTCAAGTCTAATTAAACTGTTGCACATCATAAAACCCCTCTTAGTCTTAACAAGCACACTGATTTTATTTTCTACAAGTTTAACACAACTCATAAATCTTGTAATAATAGCATTAAAAGTTAAAACGTTTACAGAATAATTCATGTTTTTTGTTAAATTGTGACTGCTACATAGTGGTAAAATTGACTTTTGATAAAAAAAAAATAAAAAAAACCTTTATATTATACCTTTTGAATTTCTGTAAAAAAATAAATGAAAGAGGAATGGAGCTGGAGTGCAAATCACTATCTTACATTTTCTTCACAGTGTCCCATAGTCTATAGTCACTGAAACCTGGCACCTTATTAATTTCATGCAACAATAATTTTAAGTTTGCCATTATGTTATTGCAGGAGTATATTTAAATAAGCTGTTGCACACATAAATGCATGCACATGCCTGAAGTGGCAAAATATGCAGACTTAGAATGAGCTGCAGTATTTTATGATAGGAAAAAGCATCCACAGCAAAATAAATCTATTTATTGCTCAGCCAGGGTGAATGGCTAGAGAGAACTGAGGGACATAAACTCTAATCAAGACATGTATGAAACTAAGAAAAGCAAAACAGATTGGAGTGTAAAGACATCTCTTGTGTGTTGCTTAAATGTCAATTAGGAGTAACCATCCTATTTGTACCAAGAGATCACAAAGAATATTACAAAGCTGAGAGAATTTCCCCAAAATGTTAATTTAGTAACATGTTAATTCTTGAAGCAATAAATAATTCTCTGAAGCCACCTACAATTTTCAAGGAAACAATTAAAAGCATTTCACTAAGTGTATTAGTATTAATTTGAAATCACTGTAATTAAGTAGCCTTGCCAGGTAAACTCTCAAGATCATCCTTCTTTGTGACAGAATAAGAAAGATGAGACATTTTATGTCCATAAAAGATTCACAGGTCTCTGTCATTTGAGAAAACATAACAGGTACATTTGTGTCCTCATATGCATAATGTACAAGTGTTACAGTTTGTAGCTACAACTTGTAGGATTGCAGCAAATGTCTGGCTTGTTTTTGAATAGGACAACCTGTGAGAGTAGGAGCAAAGGAAACAAGGTAGTATTGAAAAGGTAGAGGGAAGAGAACACATAAAAGGACTGAAAAAGATTGTATGGCAGGGGTCTTATATTTAGACTAACTCTTCGATCCACCCTTTCCTATTTTTCAGGAGCATATTTTGTCCAAATAACATGTCAAACAGCTTTGTAGTGACATATCAAGACATTGAACATCAACTTTATCTCAGCAAGATGCCAGACATTGAAAGCCATTTATTCAACCTCCACCTCCCAGTAGATGACAGTTTGCTACAATGTAAAAAATCAGGCAGAATGTGGCTGGTCTTCACAGGGGTTGGGTGAGGTCTTCAGGTGCATGCTAAGAATGCAGGGAGCTCCCCACTATGTGTGATAGGTTGACTAAAGGTTTGAGCATAAGCAAAACTTCCATTTGCTATGTAGTGGTTTATCTTTATGGTGGCATCATATCAGGGTTCTGGGTAAAGTGTATGGGAACATGGTGGCATCATATTCATGACCTAAGACCTGCACTCACTGGTGTGGCTTAGTCACTGACAATTTGAAGCATGAAAGGCCACCCTGGCTCCATGAATAGGCTACGACTGTGATCGTGACAAGGTCATGCAACAACCTAGTGCAGACGTAATACCTGTGACAGCAGTGATGCGCAGACCTGGCTTGTGTGAAAACATAGCAGGTATGACCTGGCATAACCCTTTAGCATGTTGCTGCATCCTGATGCAGACTGAGAGAGTTGTGATTGAGCAGGTGACGGTGCAAGTTAGCATCATGTGTACCTTTACACTAACAGACGTTTTTGAAATTTGTTGCGATCAGGCCACATTCTAAGAGGGTGTGTGTGTTGTGGATAGCACAGTGGGGTCGTCATCCTGTGTGAGGGGGGGCATTGTGTAGCAAGACATAAGGTGTAGCTCTTTAGAAAAGTTAGTATGCAAATTGCAACGACTTTGAGCCTTCATTGAAACAACTGAGCTGTTAAACCTACTTTTGTGAGGTGGAGGTCCCTTATTTGAACATCAACTAAAATGCTCACCATTTATATAAAAAAGAAAGAAAAAAACAAGGACAGAGGCAGAGCAAAAGAGTAAAAGAAAAATAAAGTAAAGTTGTTGGAAGCAGACAAAGGTTGTGGGGGAGTCTGTAGCATGAAAGACTTTTAAACAAAAAAATGAGGCAAAGAAGACAAAAGAAAAAGATACACAAATATAAAAAATGAAAAAAGAATAAAAGAAATCCTTTAAAGTGAGCACTAATTGGTAACAATGCAAACAGTAAATAGAAGGATTAGTAATAAATGCTGTTGATCATGTTGCCCTTTTTATACTGTTTGAATAAAAGCCCTTAGTTTCATACATTTATGTTTCAATCTCTATGTGTGTGCGTGCCTGCTTGTGTGTGTAGTTCAAAGTTGATTTTTGCTCCATTGCAAAGTTGTGCACTGGCTTTACAGTCTTGTCAGTGTCTTTTGTTGAAATGTCAACTGGATGTCAGCTTAATGTGTTACTTTTTTAAAATGTCAAAAGGAGAAAAAAAAAAGCTTTAGCAGCAGTAATAGCTGCATTTTAAGGTGCTATCTATATGCGTGTGTTTGAGTTCTAAATGAATGTTATTCTGCTGCCTTATTTCCTGTTTGTCTCCTCAATAAAGCAGCTCTTTTTTCACACTGGTTTTAAAGTCCACTTTATTATCAAACATCCTGTAATCCTTTATGAATTGTGTCTTCTCTGACTCATTTCCACATATAAACAGACGTTTTATTTGCTTCTTCTTGAATTTTTTGAGCATTTCTTTGTAATACTGCAATTAAGTATATTATAACAATCACAAGTTACTGTTACTCATGCCATTTTTTAGTTATTGACTGCAATTTATCCAAACAGTAAAAAGAGATCATCTGCCAAGCTGGAACTCTGTTATTTTCAGTGTCATCATGGTGTTTTTTCCCAAGTGATGTAGAGAATAGTCCATTGCATGTTACCAGGACTTGATATAAACACACATATATATATATATATATACATATATATATATATATATATATATATATATATATATATATATATATATATA